>NC_089272.1:44584645-44888331 GCF_963678975.1 Dysidea avara
AATACAATACAATATATATAATTATAGTTTTAATGGTACAAATACAAAACTATATAATTATATTTTAATTAATTTTGCAAGCTTTTAAATTTCTGTTTTGCTTGTAGGATGTGCATGCAATTTTATGTTGATCTATAGACTGTGTATGGTATATATTTGGTAACATGTCGCATGTGTGAGATGTATACATGTACTATAGATATCCTTTTTATTATATGAGTCATAAGTTTAAGGACTTATGATACTTGGTATAACATACATGCAGTTTCAATGGCCTATGCCTTCCCACTATGGATCTATTACCTTAAATGTGACTTAAAATGTGATTTCTAAAGAACATGTAATTTTCTTCAATGACTTATAAACCTCACATAAATTAAGGAATGGCTATACACATACATAGACAGCTCTACAAAGTGCATGTTATACATATATTATAGAGCACTCAGTACATTGTGGCTGTTGGTATAACAGTTATCTAACAGGCCTTTGGTGTGGTTTCTCATGATAAAGCCAAAAATAAGTAATACCCTTAAGCTATATGGGTGAAAAACCTTAAATTTCTTGTTTGTTAAAGGCTCACACACACATATATATATATATAATATAGCACAGAGTAACTGCCTGCAGCCTGCTGTGAAAAAAATAAGATTGAGGACATACCTCCCTAACTTTTAAGAAGAAATTAAGTACAAACTAGCTAAACTTGTATACCACTGATGTAAATGATTTTTGTTGGCTCTAAAATATATATAGGACCCAAGTAGAACTAAAACTTGGTAGGACCCAAGTTTTACTATGCCTAATTAGCTCTATGCTTCATCAGTGGTGTCTCAGTCGAATGTTGATAAAAATACTAGTGAAATATTACCTGGATTATACCACTACATAGCTAACCATGTTTATAGCTATAATGCAAACGAAAAATCAATCCATAATCACGTTATCCATTTCTGGTTGGAAACTAATACCATTAGGTGGTCACAACATGATGTTGAAGCCTAAATCACTTGCTGGAGAAACTAAAACTTGGAGTTATTGCAGCCACGTCTCCCATTTTAGTCTCATACGCGCTAGGAAGAAATTTCATGCCGCTTAGTTTGATGGAAGGAAAGCTCAGATCCATATGAAACTTGTGCTGTGCATGAAGTGATAACCAAACTATATTGCTGTATAGTGAAGGTTTGTGAGCTTTCCTTTCGTTGATTGCTGGGTTGCTCATAATCCAAAAATACGTGATTTTCGGCCGATTTTCGGAAAAGTGTAAAGCTCCGTACCAAATCCACAGTAGCAAATCGATTTATTTCTGCTGTGGGTTATAATCAGGTATAGACCTGGACTATATATGCCAAGTATGGGAAGGAATCCATGCTTCATCCGGAGAGCATGCAATTTTTCACGATTTCCAGCATAAAACAATCGCGATTCCCATCGTATGGAGAAAGATAAATAAGTTTTACTGGTACGTAAAAAAAAACTTTGATATGCCCTACAGGTTGAAATTGTAGGGGGACAATTTCGTGATTATCGATTTTTTCATTGCGAACCCTACTGTAGGCATGACAACAATTTGATCTTGTTTTACGAGAATAATTGGTCATAAATCCTTAACCGTTCATCGGGTTTGCACCACATTGGATACTAGGATTTGCCTTTGGACTCCCTTTCTGTGTGCCAAAGTTCAAGGCTATCGGAGTATGCATTTGCGTTTTATAGCAATTTTTGCAAGTTTGCGAAAGACGAAGAAGAAGAATAAGAACAAGAAAAAAAACGAAGAAAAAAACCGAAACTTTGGCTGCTCGTACGTATCTCGGAAATGGCTTGAGCGATTTTCTTCCAATTTGGAATGTGGACTCCTCTAGCTGGTGGAAAACTCTGCAGAAAATTTGGTTATAATCGGATAAGGTATCAACGAGATACAAAGGTGTGAAAATGACGTTTTCTTTCTTCCTGTCAATATACCCACGGTGTGGCGCGCCGGATTTTAGGGCCGCACGACACACCATCGTATTTTATTATTATTATTATTGTTACTGAGCAGACAGCACAGCTGATATGCTCAGGAAAGAAAAGCAATCATAAAATGAGCTACGTAGTTACAAAGATTACAGTTATTGAGTTCCATACGATGTTTGCAGTTCCGCTGAAAAAGAGTCAATGTTGTTGCTCTCAATGATGGAAGATGGTAAGTTGTTCCAATCCTTAATTGATCTGGAGAAAAAGCTCTGTTGGTATGAATAGGTGGATGGGTTTGGTAGAATAAAACGATGTGGGTGATATAGTCTGGTGGATCTTGTCATTGCAATGAAATGAGGAGGAATTGACAGTGAATAATCTTGATGTATGCTATAATTTTAAAAAGTGCTTGTAATCTGGATATTTTTTGTCTTGATGTTAGGAGTTTTATTTAATGTTACTGTAACAATATTTAACTGTACAAGTACTGTACATTACCTTCTGATTATCAATAGTTGAATAGCAGTAGATGATTCATAAATTGTATAATATTATTCATACTATGTTTGTGAAAGTTTTGATACACAAGACTAGTGTGTTGTTACATCCTGTTACCTATGTTGAGCCACTGTCAATCTCAGATGGTATAGTAACCGAGTAACTGTATGTCCTTGTTTATTTGCCTGAGGATTTCTCTGATGGATTTCTCAGCAGGAATATAGCTACAGGTGTAGATCACACCATCAAAAGCTTGATTACATGGACAGAAGGAGTTTGTAGTGCTTCGGTTACTCTGTATAATACTGATACTTACATTAAGATTTCACAGCTGTTTATTTTGTCATCCACGTAGCTAACTGTATGGTTAACGATATATTGGCCCAAGTATAATATTTGCTAGTGTTGTAAAGTACACAGTATGAATTTAATATTACATTAGATAGACATGCAAAAAAAACTGTATGTAAATACAGTTTTTTTGCTCCCCTGTATGGTTTGTCATAATTCCTCTGTACCTATATATGTAGTTATACTGTTATTCCTAATATTTGCATACATTTGGAGGGTATAAGACTTGCTCATGGCACAGAAAGGCTTGATCAGCTTCAAGCATTATGAGATAAAGTTAAACAACTTTTGTTGCTATCTGAATAGTTTTACAAAATTATAAAATGTTTAATAAAAAAATGAAATGTCTACTTAGACTTTTCAATGTTTGTCAGCAGTCAGCAGCTGTTAATTTCTGCCATCTATTGCTACGTGTATACTTCAGTGACATGCTTTGAGCTGTACATAGTAATTATAGCAGATTGTTTTTTTATGCTGTATGCTCATAATTATTGTGACTCACTAAATCAGGATCCTCCACTGTGCAGGGATCTCACAGTATTGCTATGCTTGTGATAATTCAATAATTGAAAATTCCTTAAATTTAGTATACATACCATGCAGGCATTCACACACATTCAATTTCTATTATCGATTGTAACTTGAAATCTCAGCATTCTATTAAGCTGGAAGTTTTCACACAATCCTCCATAATATAATGACATGACCGGTAAACTATGATTTTGATTGCATGTCTGTAGATTGAGTGATGGTCCTTAATTTCCATGAAACTGGATGAGTGTTGAAGTTGTTTAATAATTCAGTCACACATATTGTACATATATTCAAGTCTCTTAGTTTGATGGTGTATGTTGTAAACAGAGTTAAATGTCCACTTTTATTACGACAATAACAGATTGTACGTACATACTTGTACAAGTGTGATTAATTTTCTGATGACTAGCTGAGTAGCTAATTTCAGGGTAGAGTCTAATACATTATATAAGCACATAATTATCTGCATGTATTTTTGGGATCTAGAAGAACCATTTATTGGAAGAACTGAATTAACCCAAAACACTGCAGTTTTATTATGGTTTGGTGACAATGCTGTATCCTACAGCATATCAGTAACTGGTGATTTAACCACGTCATTTATCTCACATACAGTATGATAATCAATACTCTTTCACTGGATTAACTAGTGGCAGGATTAAGATTGTCCCCAGAAACCAGATATGTCAAGGAATGGAGTATGTTAAAGGAGCGTTTGGCTTAGGTATCTAATGTTTAATGAAGTGTAGGGCTTAAACCAACTGTGAAAATTCATTTGCTAGAGAAGACTCACATTGTCTGAATATTGCACCCTTAGACTCACTGACAATAATTGCTGTAATTTTACAGTGTAACTGCCTTTATTACAAATTGATAGTTACGTCAGTGCATTCAAGTTTTGAGCAGCTTCTAAACACATGTGTAATGCAACATTCATTTCCACTATTATTATATTTGACTGCTCTATTAGAGTATGTAGATTATTACATTTTATAAAATCCCCTGGTTGAGCAAATGGCACTGGAAGTTTTCCACTGTATGGATTGTACTTCTTCCGAAATTGATATACCACACAGCTACCTATTGAGACAGTGTTATAGTATGTTCACGTTGAGCTGAACCCTCAAAAACATTTAATAACTCATGGATGCAATTACACACGATCCTGAAATTTGGCTCATTTGTAGTACTGCTTGACCCGCTAAAAATATTTTAAAATCTTATTGTTCAAATGTTTGACACAATATTTATGGCCAATCAAAATTTTCACAATACATTTCCTATGGTGAAGCCATATAAACACAGTATCCATTACAGCCCTTTCCCGAACTTGTAATGAAGCCAAACCGTACCTGTCTGTTGTTGACACCTTTGCTGTTACCAATAATCATCTGGTTGGCTGAAATGTTAACTCTGTTGAGAAAAAATCCACTTTTAATTTTTAGCCATTTTTTCAGGATTCAGCTCAACGTGAACATTCTATAGTATAATATACAATACTGCAAAAAGCCTCTTTGTACATGCTAGTTCCTGTACCATGCATTACATGAGGATAAGCCATCATATTTTGGAGGGGAATTTCACCCGTATGTCATTGGGTAATATAATACATATCACTCTGACATCTCTGTTGCCAGCATTTCAGTTATAAAATCTGCCATTGCCAGCAGATGTCAGAATCTTCACAAAACTTATTGTTTACCTCCACTATATTACAGTATACTAAGTATGCATTGGATGTGATATATACTTCTAGTGCTAGCTGCAACGACATGAATGCAAATATTACTGCATTGTGCTGTATCACACCAAAACTATGCACGTAGTAATACTGATACTGTAAACTACAATATAAACACTGTTCCATCTTAATTTAGTATTGGTACCAGTACTTGTCCATGTTTTGTACAATGTCAACCAATGTGAAGTGTACAGTCAGAGTGATACTATCGTATCACAAATTTAATCTATCCCATTGTAGAAACCCATACAACAACAACAACCACAACTAACGGTGACACCAACAAAGACAGTGAACACAAAGGGTAAGCATTAATGCATCCTACAGTGTAGTTTGGCAAAGGGGGTGCACCATAAACAGGGTAGTAGGTTGTTTGGAGTATGCGGAGTGCAGCTCTCTAGAGGCTGAAGATATTTTGTATGTTCACAATCATATGGGGGGGGGGGGGGGGGTCAATTGATCAAGAGCTTTCCATTGGGATCAGTGACACTCCTGAGTTCAGTTATGACATACTAAGTACTAAGGGTGTATGGTACTACAGATGCTACGTTTCATTTTCATACTCACTGGCCAGTCAGCAATAACTGTGCTAATTATGTTAATGCAGCGACTGTTCTATTAGACTGACTGCTCTATCAGCATAATTATCTCAATCTTTCTATAGGCTGTGTTTGGGAAGGGAGCATGTGCTTTGTACCCCCATATGGGTCCATGACAGCACAATAACATCTATTTTTTTACATTTTCATCAAAATTATTATACTGCTGTATGATAACTTTTACACACCCTTGCATATTTGCATGGAAGAGTCAATTTTCCAGTAAAATGTAAGGAAAATAGCAATGGGAAAATGCTGGTATAATAGGCACAGTTGTTGTACAGTACATGGGACACTGAGGGTCATAAAGTTTCCATATTTTACATAAAAGAGATAGAGATATAATAATAGGGTATTAACACAAGGTAAAAATCAACAATAACATGTGACCTGGTATGACAAAACCAGCTTCATAGCCTTTCCATATATCCAAGTTTGACAACCTATTATTTTCTGTGTTTTCATTTTATCTACTTGAAACTTTCCCACACATGCAACAGCTTCAAACCGGAAAAGTTCTAAGTTACTACATTGTTTGCAACACTAGTTGTGATTTGTAAACTCCTGCCAACTGTAAATTCCATAAGACTGGTTTCACTACTGGCATTATGCTATTGGAGTATGCTGATACACATCTAACAGAAAAGTCACTGCTTTATGAAATATCCTATTAAAACAGTTGTTCATTTTTTTTTTAAGCTTGATATACTCTAACAGGTACTGACTATTTTTGAGTAAAAATATAGTTAAGTAAAATATTGAGCATAATAGGTGAAATAAATGAATTACCAGAAAGGAAAATACATATTGTGGCAAGAAAAGGCCTTCGTATGCTAACATGCAGTTATGCACGTGCACAGCAATACTGCACCTTTGCACTGCAGTAGCCTGTACATTATGCTAGCAGCTAAATCTAAGCAATTTTAGTTCAGTTTGCAAACCTTTAAGTTGCAATAGCTACCAATACATGTACTGCATAATGCAGCCTAGTGTGTATACATATACATATTATTCTCAGTAAATACATGTCAAGTGTGATGGGTAGGGAGTGCAAAGGTAGTGGAAAGCTGAATAATAATGTACACTAGGCTACTTATTGTTGATGTTTTCAGATCTCCTGCCTGCAGTGTTATGTCTCACTGCCTAAATTTGGTTATTATTATCATGACATCATGCAAACTTTCACCATTTATTCCATCATCTCAATGTTTAATGATTGTATGGTAATAAACTAATTTGTTTACATAGCCAGGAATAGAGGAAGACAGGCTAGATCCACCTCAATGTCCTTTACCTCTTTTGCTTCTTAAGATAGCAGAATAGATACTATTAATATTGTAGTGATCATGGTTAATGTTAACTTTAATAAAACACTAAGGTATAAATAAGGTTATAATGAATAATAAATTCCTGATATGAAAAAGAAACACAGTATTAACAGTAAGTGGTCTTATACCCCAAGAAAAAGAGCAAGTTACAGTGAATGAGTCATTAGACTATATACGTACATGTAGGTTTTGGGCTACCATGATATTATGTATATAGACTGACAGAAGGTACATGTAGCTATAAGTGTATGTGCTTTCTGAATAAAGAGTCCCACATTCTGGCAAGATGCTATATAGCACCTATCCTAACTAGGTGGCTGATCAAGCTGCCATCACAATGGTGTTTGATTCGTAGCATTGTAGGAGATGCGTAAAAGATGTTAAAAGATTTATACAAAATACTTATACCTGTACCATATCACAACAATGCAATATACTCTCTTTTGTGAGTGTTATGCTCAGCATAGGTAAATTTTCTCTGTCAATTTTGTTTTGCATAGTGCAAGGTATTTACTGAAAAGTAAATTCTATTGCAGTGGTTTGTGTAAGGTTGCAAAACCAACAAATGTGTTTCTTGATCTAATCCACAAATCATGCATGTCATTGTAATACAGTACCTCAATGCTGGAATAGTCTGGATTGCTCAGAAGCTAGAAATCTATGGAGTACTATTTTTGTCATCAAGGAGAGTATAATAACTTACAAATTTCTACGAGTAAATTGTTTCCTAGATTACAATGTAGTGAAAGTGTACATATCTCCTAACAATAAAGTTAGAGTAATACATTGACTTTTTCTATGTACTACATAGGTGGCAGGCACTTACATGATCACAAGAAAGTAGCAATCATTCTTGCAATTAATAGTCTGTTGATAGTATTATTGATCATGGTAATTGTCATTGTGGCATTAATGAAGTGTCGATATAAGCTTCATTTTGGCAATTACAGTGAGTTAAAGAGCATACAAATACCTGTGTATGAAATTCCAACCTTGTTGTCTTGTCCTTAGAGTTTAATGAACACTCCTACCAATTAGAATCCAGATACTGTAACAGTAATGTCTTCAGATCATGTTGCTATGAGTGCCAGTAATCCTGCAGTTCCACAACAAGATACACACCCTGATCATGGTGGTGTACATGGGGACTAATCCAGTTTGAATGTGTGACATTTTAAATACGAACCAAGATGATTAGAATACATTTTTATTAATATTAGTGATATATAAACTGTTTGTTGAATGATAATCTTTTGCTTGTACTGGATATCGTCAGTGTTGCAGATGAAAACTACCATTAGGCATAACGATTATAAGTCCTCTGTATGGTAGTCTGAATGCTGTATCCTGTATAATAACATGTTATAAAAAAAACAAACGAATAGTGTATCATTGCCTCATGCTAGCCAATTAACAAAATGTTGTTTTATTTAGCAATTAAAACTCGCATACACTACCAAAATTTAAATTCAGACAGGGATCTCCAATTTTATTTTACAACAGGGTTTCTTAATACAGGTGTGTATTACTGTAACGATATTTGTGACCGGATCTGTGAAAAGGGGCTTATAGCTTTTCCAAGTTTGACGAGTCATAACTCATCATGTGTTTAACCAATTGTCTTAAAATTACATCCAGGAATAGTGGAATAGTGCTATGTTAGGAGTGTAATGTGACCAAATTGCAGGCTGGTACCATGCACACAAGTTATTAAGTTATGAATTGCCAAGTACCGGTATTTGCATGTGCATATGCCTCATACTGTATTATTTATTTAGTTATTTATTAAGGCTTTGCAGCACAAGTGCTGAAGGTGGTCTGTAGGACACCTGGTCCTACAGCCTGTTGTACTAAGTATGTTTGAAAAGGTGAAGAAAGAAGATGACTGGATCTGGGCAGCTTCAAATCTGCAGCCATCCAATTTACACTCAAACGCTTACAGGAGTCTGTCAGAAAGTCAGGATGTTTTTTTCTTGTAAATTTCATGTATTTGTATCCATAGATAAAATTGTGTAGATTTACATGCATCCTGAGCTATAGCACCACTGGTCAATTCTGTATCACCAATGAAGTCCAAAGGTAATTGTATATATCAATATATCCTCTGTGAGTCACTTTACAGTGCTTGCATACTGTGACATTATTCTATTTCTACTATAGTATGATGCATAACAGAACTTAATGATACTGCTGAACCACTCTATAATGGACACTTTTACACTGAAATTATATAGGACAATATATATTTTTGCTGTAATATAAAGGTTTTCCTCTTTCAGAGGTAAATGTATAGACTCAGACCTGCTAGCTGACTCAGAGACCAAACTCTTTGTCCATTTTCTACTGTGTGCTGATTTTCAGGAAATTGTTGTGAGAGGTTCCATTGTAAACAAACTTGTCAATTGGAACATGGTAGCTGCTTATGTTCAATTTTGGCACCTTATACTGAGGCTTTTGACTGCCGTGAATACTGTCAAAGAGTAAAAAACTGACATCTATGTAGCCATGCTGCAAACAATTATGTACTTTGTATGAATGCTTATAGCCCCAAGCAAAATGTTTATAAGATATTTATGGTACATAACATAAGGATTCCAGGGAATACATACACATTATACATAATTACAGTAAAATTATACTATGCAGTACACTTTATATGGCTACATAATTATATTGGTCTCATATGGAATTCAAGTCTTTGAACGATGACGATGATGTGGCATTATTAAAGAATTGGCCATATAAATAGAAACATTATAAGGTGGATACTTGGTGAGGTTTTTACCATAATACCGTGCGTATGAAGGCATTCAGAATCCTAACCAATAAGTAATGAATGAATTATGAGTACATATATAATTATGTTAAAAAGTACCCTTGATAGTAACTTTTTAAAATGAGCTCCAAAATAAGTTGATTCTGATACCTGATATGTTATTTTATTAAGAATGAAAAACAGAAGTCCTCGTACTTTAGTTCACATTGCACAGACTTACTGTCATAGCAAATTAAAGGTGTGTACCACTGTATGTACTTTATCTTAGTATGGCTTCCAACAAGCACATTATCTCCAGTGTTGAATAGTTGACAGCCTCAATCGTAAATACATTATAGATATACAGTACAGTATAAAGTATTTATTTTGAAAAACAGACACATCAAGTTAACTTTCATGCATGCATTTTTAGGTATACAATTAAACTACTGTATTAACAGTAGTAATAGGTTTTACTTTAAAAGTGTTCGGTCAATCAAGTAGGTAGATTAGAGACAATGGTATATACTTGTTACAATTTAGCACAGTTAATTTCATGCTCAGTATCATTTTGTTATTTGAGAACATGAACACCAGCTTTTATTACATACACTCAGTATAAGAGGTTGACAGGTATTTGTACTGAGTACAGTATGTATAAACTTACTACCCTTGACAGCATAATCATTTCTTTTGCTGCATGATGCATGTTCTTATAGCTTTAGTGGATTCTAATTATGTAAATAGTTCCTGGTAATGGTACTGTAGCTAGTAATGGTAGTAACTTTTTCTACATCACTGTCTCAAATTTTAACTACAATGCTCTATCAGCTTTATACAAACTGGTCATAGGAAACTACAACCTGGCACTTCTGAATCATTATGGCTTCATGCATGGAGTTTCCATAAGGGAAGTTTCTGCCATTATAGCCTATTGTTATCACCTATCACTGTGTACATAGACACCCAGATATTAAAAGTCCCCCTCCCCTTTCAACACAATAAATGTAAGGAGTTACAAGTTACAAGGTAAAGCTAGCAAATCATTAACATCTTCCAATGTAAGCAGTCATAGATCTGTTTCACTATAGCCTGTAATGTATGTAAATCACTAATAAGCTGTGACAGTTATGTACTCATTTGCATGTAATTCATTAATAAATTCTCTAATCCTTTCTGAATAGTTCACATTTGTGACTCACGTATTATTTGGCAAGCTTTCTTACAGTATAAGACCATTTTATAAGATGCTGATTACGATATAAAAAAGCTGAAATTAGAAACTGAAATGACTTAAAACTTTTAATTTTTTTTGATAATTTGCTGCACATACAGTACATGCAGTACTCACTCTAATGATGTGATGATCACCACTTTACCAGCAAAAGTGCTCAGTCTTCTTAATTTAACCTTTCATCCTACAGAACTACTAAAGAAAATTATGCATTCAGTTCAATGTGATAAAACAGAAAACTGTGTCAAACACTTAGACATTGTACAGTATATATACATAGCTAGTAATTATCATAGTATCAGTAATCTTGTTAAACAGCAGTTGGTCCATTTTGACTCTTCCATACATGTAAGTTTCATTCATTTGTTGAAGTGACATTTACTGTATGTCAGCCCACGATAAGGATGTATTATGAGGCTGCCATGTTTATGTGGACATTAGCACTAAAACCTGCAAGTGCATAATAGACAAGTAATTCTGATTAGTTGTGTATAAGGCTTCTGTTTGTTCAACATATGTGTGTGTTTAGGTGTACTGTTTATAGTGTGCATAGTGTTTCAGTAAGTGTCACATTCTGTAGTTTCATACACATGCATAATTATAAAAAAACAATAATTATTTGCATTACACAATCTAAAGTGAAATGGGAAAATCTATTATCTATTTTTGTATCTGCAAAAATAGGATGAAATGCCAAAGTTTTGCAAGACCTAGATTAATTATTTTTATTTTGACAGGAGTTCAGTTTTGTGCATATTAAATCTTATTCTAACTGGACTACTCTGCTGAATGTATGTAATGTTTATGCACTATTGATATCAAAATTTTGATTTAGGCTGTCTGCAATTGCTAAATATTTTACATCAAGAATGTCCTAAATTTTAAACACAAAGAAAATGTCAAAATCTAGCAAAATACGCAATATTTGCATTAGCTGCTTGCGAATTGTTGGGAATTCATACAATATTTGCAACTAAGGCCTGCAAAACTGAGGAAATAGTGCAATATTTTGCAACATTTTACCCAAAATAGATTTTCCCATTCTAAAATAAGCATTGTTTTATACTACGTATTTGGAAAGAAGGGGTGTAGTGGTGATATGTACCTTCACCCATCATTACATGAGCACTGTGGAGAATTTTACATCTTAGTTATGCTCTGTAGTTATGGACATAATTATTAAACAGCCAGCACTTTAAAAACAACTTTTACTTTTTCCTGCCATATAAGACAGACATGCATGATGTACACTCATAGGAATGACCATGCAAGTGCTTAAGTGAATTTACAGTAAATTCCTTTGTAAAGTTTTATATCATAGCTACATATATACTCTATTGTCATACAGGCGATGCAGCACTTCAACAGATTGTGCTATATAATCTCCTCAATATATTAATAAGTATACAACTGTATACAGTTTTAATGCATTGATAACAAACTGTAACAAATTAACACTGTAATTGCAAGGTCCAACAATTTAAAACATTGTAAGCTAGCTTGTCTTAAGGGGATATGAAGATGTAAGAGCTTTTAATTATACACAATTACATACGGGTATATAATGTAGCTATGTGTGAAGATAGGGATGGTGAACTCTGGTTCTTGTGTTATTAGCTTTGTGACTACATAAGTCCTTCGACATTGGTAGTTACCCAAGTACGGTCAAGAGCAAATGTCTACAACATCTCTATATATGGATTTACATGCCTGTAGAAAGATACCCATTAAAACTGCTGACTGCATGGCAAAGATTGCAATTGATTAATATTAATATGTATTTCCTTACAGTAATTAAAATATATGGAAGTTAGTATTATGTGGGTGTTTGAGGTGAATAGCATTACATGCTTACAGTAGAAAATGTCCCTAGCCCAAGTCATCAATAACTTAATTAGAATTGAGGGACAGTTATAGAAAGATAATATAGAGTACTTTCACTACAGGCCATGAAGAATACATACTGTGGTTATACCAAACATGTGCATATGTATTCAGCATGAATCTTTGACTATGTTTTGTTAACTGTGAGGGATTTTTGTGATGGATGCTCTATACAACACAACATGTAATTCATTTCTGAAAGCAAGCCTTGTATAATTATTACAGTTATACCGAGAAAAATTCCCACTTAATAGATAGGAAATCACAAAACCACACAATAAAAATGAGTAGTGAGCACTGTGGCATATAGTGACCATCATTAATAATGTGCACTATTTGCCATGACTCAATGTTTACTGTGTATACTACATAGCCTTACAATCAGCCGCTGATAGTCATAGCTACTGAAGCTACCTAGACATATTTACAGTACTTGACATATGGTTACATTTACATTCACTACAGCATTTAAGCATAAATAAGTGTGTGAATGTTATGTACAACTTTATGATGCACATACGGTACACTCTCACCGATGATATCCGCAGAAACATCCAGGAGACTACTATCCATGTCTTCATTAATGCTACTTGTGTGGTGGAGAAAAAAATTTAAATTATCATTAATTATCATTGTCTTTAGTATCTTTTTAAAAAAAAAGTATCATCACACTAGGATGGTATATCCCCTTATCACTAGCTGTACAAAACGCGCCGCGGTAGACGTGAATATGTACAGCTTCATCCTCTATATAAAGCTAGTTCCTCTGCCCGCCAGCATCGACATACTAAAGTAGCGCGATTTTAAGGAATCAGATAGATATTTTAAGATAGGAAAAGGCTGCGCTGAATATTTACCGATCGCGACTGAACGAATACGTCGTTACTATCTAGCTACTGTAGCTAACTAACAATCTTGTGAAACCATGCAATCCTTCCTACAGCTACTAATCATTACTAGTGGACTCGCATTGAATTTTGGAATGGAACAGGACAAGGGAAAGCTATTAGACAAAATGCCACCATGTATACATGATCAGGTAAGGCAATGATAAAATAATAAGTTGCGCAATAGAAAAGTTCTTTTCGACAATAATATTGTATGTGCACTTTGTAATCATAACTATTGCATCGTCCTAACTATATACGGTAAAAAGCTAAAGGGAGAAATGCAATGGTGACAGAAGCTACGGCAGAAGTTTTTGCAACAGCAGCAGCAGCAGCGGCAGCAGCAGTAGAAGCAGCGGCGGAGGCGGCGGCAGCAGCAGTAGTATTAGTAGGATTACGCCGGAATAATTTCGGGAATAATAGGTATGTCTGGGAATCAGGAATTATGCTAGCATTTTGAGGTGATAATAAAGCTTTAACAGTTGGAAAATCTGCAGATTGCACAATTCAGTTAAAAGGTCAAGAAACTTTAATAGAACAGTCTCGAATATTGTTTACTCTAATAAAGCAGTCACATTAAAATGAAATACTCTAATACAGTAACCAGCTAAAGAATTCAAGACTATTGGAAGCTTAAACATCAATGAAAATCGTCTGATACAGCAATAAACTGGCATTATTAGCCAATTATAGTGGCATAATTTTGGGAATAATGGGCAATTCTCAAAAGCATAATACTGTAGGTGATTGTTTGAGCACTGCTCAAAAACATAATGCTCAATTTTTGGAGCATATAATAGCCTCATGCCTAGCAGTAAGCATCAAGCAGCAGTACAAAGCTAAGGCAGAATAATCTCTGCAATGATAAAATTTAAAGGCTGCGGTATAGCTAACTAGTTAACTACATGGCTGACAAGGAGGTGGTTAGCTATACCTCCTGCTCTGAATGCAAGTTCTGTGGCTCATGGACAGACATAACACCTGCAGTACTTATTAATATTTGCTAGCTGCACCTGAGCAGACTGAAATTGCAGTCAAAGTAGTGAAATTTCTATAATAGCTAGCTGGTTACAATAACTTGCATTGTGCAAGAGTAATGCATGGGGCTCGACTGTGTCTCTGCCATGGTTTGATTTTATCAAATTGTGTTAATTTTCCCAACCAACTGTAAGGTAAATTCTACAGCACAATGCCATGATTGTATTTTAATCACAATCACATAGATTAGCTACCTAATGCACATTTCTGGTTAAATATATAGCTATTCTCATTCCATTGTCTAAGAGAGGTGTTAAAATTATATGTAAATATTCAGCACATATGATAGTTTGGAAATAGCAATCAGTTACACATAGCTAGTATAGTGTCACAAATGTTGTATGCTTTCAGACATTCAAAATGCATCATCGCAATTGTGTATTAAACTAACCCCAGATAAGTAATAATTATTGGTAAAAATAGTTATTATTGTCATTATTGCAGATCGCTGAAACAGATCCACACATTGTAGACCTATCTACTCAAGATGGAGGAGTGAATAAGAGACAGACTTCAATGGACTACTCCAACTTAAGAATACATACTGAATTTACAAATGTTGATCCCTCAGCTGTCACATTTTTACAAGGACCAGATAGTATTCTGTCTCACAGTATTGAAGCTCTTGAAAGTATTTTAATGGTTCATCCAGTACAGGGTAACTTACTCATCCCACCAATGTGTACTGAATACACTTCTGGAGTCAATGAGGGCAAATGTACTTCACCTTTACCATCTCAGAGTAGCTATAGCTGTGGAGAGTTTGGCACATTTCCTTTATCATACATTGGTGTCAGAGAAGTCTGTACATCATCTTTATTTAGCTCGTCCTGTTCTCCACAAGGTCCAAACGGCACTGGAGTAGCTGATGCTGATTATCTATTGTTTGTGTCAGCATCGTCTTCTAGTGAGTATTATTAAGCAGAAAACTACCTTTTATGGACATATGACCATGTTGAATCATCCTGTGATTATTTATAGCTATTAGCTAACCAGCATATTTAGCTATGATCACAAGAACTATATATGCATACAGTATGGTACACGGCTTTTAATATTCATAGTTTAGTCCATGTAATGACATGTCATGACATACTATTACTTTTATTGCACTTTATAGGCCTTTGCAATTCTGGAGTTTTGAGTTATGCTTCCCACTGCATGTTGGATATGAGTGACAGCTATCGACCTGTGGCAGGATATATTAATATTTGTCCAACAGTAAGTTATGCTTAGAATAAAATATCCGGAAGAGTATATTTTTAGTTTAAATATAGGGAAAAGTAAATTTCATGCAGTAAATGCATTTCTTTAGCGCACAAGTAATGGTACTCACAATTTGAAACCAAAATGGATTCTGAACTTGTAATTTAATGTAGCTACTAGTATCCATACATGACCATAATCATACATAGATACCTGGCTTCTGGTCTGCGAATATATGTACTCAATTTTCTCATGCATTTATGCATTTCAGGTTCTCAATACAAGTGATTCTGATGATATGATCTACAACCTGTTTGCTCATGAGATAATTCATGCACTTGGATTCTCCTATACTCTGTTTGACTGGTAAATATGACAGTATACAGGGTGTACATATGTAATTGGCAACTGTGTTTAAGCAAACTAATACTGTATGTCTGTAGGTTTGTCGATACAAATGGTACTGCATACAATCCAACAACAAACATTACTGGACCATATGGACCAGCAACTGTGTTTACAGGTCCAAAGGTATTACTGATTTTGTCTTACTAGAATAATTACTAGTTACATTTTGTAAATGTGATGTGCTGTTTTAGACTCTAGAGGTGGCAAGATCATACTATGCTTGTAACACTGTTCAAGGGGTTTACTTGGAAACAGAAGGTTCACGGGAAGGTGCTGGCACAGCTAGGTGAGCTACTGTGTTTTATATCAATTGGTGCACATGCAGAATTTTGCACAGCTCACATTGGGAGAAAAGAACTCTTCACCATGAAATTATGAATGGCTTCCCGACTTTGTATGTTAATATTAATATGTATACACAGCTTTGTGTACAACTTTCACACATTTTAGTGATTATGAAGTGTTGAGTGAGTTCACAATGGCTTTGTTAGAAGACAGTGGATGGTATAAGGGTAATTACACTGCATTAAATGAGTTAAATCAGCCTCCATTACAGTGGGGAAAAGGTTTGTCATTATAAAATTTACATAATTTATATGTCATGGTTTGTCAATTTTTCTAATTGAATGGTGTAACACCCTAAATAATGTTTGTATTCATTGTGTACATACTGTAGGTTTAGGTTGCTCATTTTTAAATAAGAGGTGCAATCATCAGAGTGTCTATCCTTACTTGTGTGATCCGACCTCAGATGAGTTAACATGTACATATGATCATTTGACTAAGGTACATACGTATATATCAATTACTTAAGAAAATATTCTGGATATTTTATTGATAGGGAAACTGCTCTACTCAATGGGGTGGTTTTGATGGCTGTCCTGTTGCCCTTCCTAATGATGCCAGGAATTACTGCCGGACTGATCTCAATGTTACGGTAACTTACATTATAGCTATATACTACTTACAAAGAGTAGTGAGTACTGCATTTAGGCATGATAATGGTGACCCACATTATACAGCAACACTAGCTACTTTAGCAGAAACCTTCAATCCAATGCTAATCCATCTGTACAGTGTGTAGTACTATGTATCTGTTTATACAGCATGCCCAATACTATTGCTACATACTGTATTGCTGTACTGGCACTGTATTATACACATCATCTGTATGCTTCTATACAGCAACTTCAAAGCATAGAAATTTTTGGCAGTACCTCAGTCTGTGTTGAAGGAGTTCAGACATTATCTTGTCACTCTTGTGGTACCTACATCAATGGCTCACTATTACCACTTTGTGTTATGGAAGAGACATACAATGTAAATGACACAAATGAGACAGTGATACATCTAAATGGTATGTCAAGAATATCTTGCATACTTTTAACTTGTGCTATATATTTGCTTCTCACTGAGTAGGGACAGCATATGGCTGTAGACATAATTGTTCTATAACAACTGACGAGGGGTGGCTAATTTCATGTCCTCCAACTGATGAGGTAGCTATCCGGTCTCAAGAGATCTTTCAGGATCCACTACCATCATTAGCAAATGTCAAAGAAATTGGTATGTATAATATTATTTTATTATGCAATAACATTATGAGTGTAATCAGTATGAAACATCAATACATCTGCGAATATAATGTGTATAATTATGTTAAGATCATAACTACATTAGTATGTGCACTTTGAGATACGTAATAGCATTGAGTTCATTAGTTTTGTGTTCATATATTTTGCTGCAGCTACAGCTGATTTGTACTTTTCTGAAAACATTGTGACCTGTAAGTAATTCATGTTGCTTATAACTGGGTAGAATTTGTGTGAATTTAGCAACCAATCTGGACTTCGCTGCCTTTGGATCTTTGTATTACGATGATCATACCACGGTGCAATTACTTGTCAACGTACATCACAACACCACAGCACCACTCTGTCATTTGCTTGGCTGCACAACATGTACTTCTCCAGTTGTGGTTGATGATAACATCACATCAGTGTTAAATTCTAGCATCTTGTATTCAGCAGCTGCTGGACTGCTTACAGCTAGCATAGTTTCCAGTGATGATAGAACACAATCAACTGATTATAGTCTAATACTAATGCTCAATCCATTTGTGACCCATTCTTTTGTGTATTACGCAGTCTCTGTTGACTTTGTAGACAATTATTTACAAAATATCCATTCTAATGATAGTAGCATCTTCAGAGTGACTGCATTGGCAAGCAATGCAGAGGTCAGGATAGCTCCAATTAGGGATATCATAATAAATGCAATGATAGTGCGTTATGGAGAGGAATACATTACAACACTAGATATTGGAGAGTCAGTGATGATTACCAGTAGTGAAGATCTTTCTGGTTCTAGAGTAACTGCTAATAAAGCAATATCATTTTATTCTGGTCACTATTGTGCTACAGGTAGTACTGACAATTGTTCAGTTCTCATTGAGCAAATTCCTCCATTCAATTCATGGGGTAACAGTTTCATATTACACACCAATGTCAGTGGGTTGATAGGAAACATGTTCAAGTTGATATCATCTGATCTTGGTGCTAGTGTGTCAATTAACTGTACTAGTGATGGAATCAACTATGAGAGTAACAACTACCATCTTGGCTTTAGACAACATCTTGTTATGGATATTGTTCATGACTATTGCAGAGTTGACTCTGATGAGAATATATTGATTGTTCAATTTAGAGACAGCAATTTTGGATCCATAGACACCTTCATGACTGTTGTCCCATCACTTGACCACTTTGATGATTTTTATGTGTTCAGTGCCTACAACAATTTCACTAACTATGTTGCTCTCACTGTGACAGCTACAGATCCAAACATCAACAGTCTTCTACTTAATAACTTCCCAGCAGTTGTCAGTTGGAGATTAATAACCCTTAATGATCAATCATTATATTATGGCGTGCTTACTGTTTCTTCTGGCAGACATACACTTACTATTTCAGGTGGTGGTGTTAAGTTTGGAGCTGTCTTATATGGGTCTGGTGGCTCAGACACTTATGCATTGCCAGCTGGAATGAGTCTTGATGTTGCTACTAACCTTTCCTCACAAGGTACATAATTATCATATTAAACATATCGTAAATTATAAGTATTTTAATTTCTCCAGCTCCTTCACCAGTTCAAGATGCAGTACTAACGCTAGTTGATGGAATGATCAATGTCACATGGACACCTTCAGTTGTTCCTAATGGAATCATTTACCAGTACATTGTACAGAGAGTCAACTCTAGTGGGAAATTTTATCATCATGTTCCAGCTAACCAAAACACAATTTCTCTACTCTATTTCAATGATACTCTTGCTTTTGTAGCTGCTGTTAATCTTTATGGACAAAGTGACCTGGTACTTGCAATATCTCAAGGTGGGTGTCTATGCACAGATATACTGTATATCACTGTGTTATTGCAAGCATCTGTACATAGATGAGGTTTGCATTCCAAATCCCTGCATTAATGGTGGTACTTGTGTTGAAAGTATTGGATCATTCGATTGTACATGCAGCGAATTCTTCTCTGGAGCAAACTGTGAAATACAAGAAAGAGTGAGTATAAGTGAAGTATTACTTTCACAAAATTATATATAATTACAGTTACATAATTATGTATCTGTATAATGACATTCCAACATCCATGCACTATTAAAAGCTAAAATAGCATTGTGTCAATATGTGACAGAAGAAGAATTTTGTTAATTTCACACACAAGCAAACACAAAATGAAACTCTACAGCACATAATGGTTGAACAAAATTTAGAAATATCAAGACACACGGTGGTGTGTCGTGCAACCAAGAAAGACGGCAACCACACCGTGAGTATATTAACAGGAAGAAAGAAAACAGCCTTTTCATGCGTGCATAGCTAGTATGGCCCCTTCTCCAAAGCACACCATTTTTGCATTATGGTCAGGGCCGCCCACGGGGGGGGGGGGGGGAGGGAACTGGAGTATTTTGCCCCGGGTCCCAGCCTGAAAAGGGCCCCTTGACCTGTTTAAAAGATTGATATACTCTAATTGAGAAGTCAGATCTAGATACTCTTAGAGCAGTCACAGTATTCTTCAGAGGAACAGTGTAGTAAGCTTATAAATAAGAAGACATGGTTGGTGAGGAGTAGCTATTGTCATTGTTAGTATGTAATGACCTTTTTTTTTTTTTTTTTTTTTTTCTTTTTTTTTTGTCTTTGTCTTCGATTTACAGCTTGGGTGAAGTTGTGTGATTCAGAGTGGAAACCTCCTTTCCCCTAGGGCCCCACTTTAAATTTTTGCCCTGGGCCTCTCAATTTCTCTGGGCAGCCCTGGTTATAGTTGTCCCCCAGGTAGGGTATGTCACACAGCAAATTTGATTAAATTCACAACAGCCATTTGCGAGATATGAGCGTTCAAAGTTTCGTTTTAATTACTTTGTTTTTTTCTTCTTATGCCGTACGGGGGGGGGGGGGGGCTTCGATTTCTTTTCGCACACTTTGCAAAAATGCAAACGCCGGTGTAACTTGATTGCCTCGATCTTTGGCACAAATGAATAGCGTGTAACGGTGGATTCACGTACCAAGTGTGTTGTGAATCTGAGGAATATTCAAGGAGTTATGAGCATTTATTCTCGTAAAAAAAGATCAAACTTCTGTCACGGCTACAGCAGGCCTGCCAACCTGGAAAGTAAAAAAATCTTGAGATTTCTGTACCTTTATTGTAGTATTGCAGTGTGTAGTAAAAAAAAAACTGGTAGATACTATGCTGAGACCAAAAAAAAAAAAAAAAAAAAAAAGGTCTCGACTTTTCTCAAAAACCGTGAGATTCGATCTGCTGCCCTTGAGCAGGGTAGTGAAACCGTGAGACTCACGGTAAACCCGTGAGAGTTGGCAGGCCTGCTACAGGGTAAACCGAGTCTAGTATAGAACCCCCCTCTGACAAATCCTGGTTACGGGCCAGTAGAAATAACTTGAAATTGGTGTGTAGATAGGCTGATCATCGTAGCAGTGCCTTTGATAGTTTGAATAGCAATAGAGTTACAGCGACAAAGTTATAAAGCAAAAACCAAGCAAGTGTAAAATCGCGGATCGACATACTCTAATAGAGCAGTCACCGCGGGGTAAAAAAGGTGTGCAAAAAATGTCGAAAAAAACTTACCAGAGTTCGAACCAGGGACCTCCATACCTAACACCTGCATCCTTAACCACTGAACCATTGCTACCTTGGCTGATCACCTCACTTAATTTCTGCTTTATAAATGAAATTTCCGGTTGAAATCTACTTATAATTATTAAACGTTTGTAATTTCATAGATCTACCAATAGAAGTACTAGATTGTTCTAGAACATTCTATGTAAGTTCTATTAGAAGTCCTCAAAAAATGTGCACTCTATATTAGAGTATTACAATAATATTATCAAAAATTGAATTAAATTATGCAATGAAATACATTTATAAGTCTGTCTTCAATAATCATCATTGTATCGACATAGAAAAGAAGAAATGTGAGTAAAAACAAACCTCAAAGTCAGCCATAGGCTGGTTTTGGGGCCTTATTAAGTACAAAAAGAGTGAAATCCACACAAAAACAGCCAAGCTGTGAAAAAATGGTGCGGCCTTAAAAAGCCTGGGTGAAAAAAGTTGAGAAATCAAAGGTGGCGGCCAAGAAATGGCTGCAATGATGTTAATGCTAAAAAAAATTAATAATGGATGTGTGCATTGTTAAAATTTATTAGCATTAACATCATTGCAGCCATTTCTTGGCCACCACCTTTGATCTCACAACTTTTTTCACCCAGGCTTTTTAAGGCCACACCATTTTTTCACAGCTTGGCTGTTTTGTGTGGATCATATATGTTTACTGTAGTAACTCTATTACATCACACATGCACACATATGTACAGCACTTTTGGTATTGTTATTGTAGCTTTTTCCATATGGGATTTCCCAAAATGATGACCGTTTGCCACTAGCTGATGATAGTAGATCACCACCAATCACCTTGTCTAAACCATTTACACTATATTATCAAAGAAGCAGTACAATTTATGTATGTAAGCTTGTACATTCTTCAATGAATGCATTGTATAGCTAATAGTGATTCTCTCTACACATACATGTATGAATAATAATACATAAAGTACATCATAAAGTACATTGTATATAATTTTGTTAAATATAACTTATTATAAAGTAGTAGTAGTAGTAGTCATTATTTGACAATATTTGAGTTTGTTTTATTTGTGAGTTTTGTGTTTTGCATTGAGTTCTTTATTGGTTACCTCACTCCATACATATTGTCGGTCATTTAATAACCTTGATTTTCACTCTTTAATCAACAGTAGTGGTGCACCACAATTATAGTTTAAGCAAACCAAGTGAAAGCAAACAAAACGTCTTTACTCCTCAAATTATTTTTTTACATGAGAATAACAATAATGACATTGTACTGTAGTTAAGGAACAATATTAGGATAACTTTTTATTTGATTATCAACATTACTCATACACTATTAGGTCAACACCAATGGTGTTATTAGTCTAGATGATCCTTTTACTGATTCTTCATCCGAACTACTGCCACTAAATAGGAATGATATGATCATTGCTCCATTCTGGGCTGATGTTGATACTAGAGGAATTGGAGATATTTTCTATCGCCAAACTAATGATACCACTCACCTTATTAGGGCAACCAGTCTAATACAATTAGCCTTCCCAGCAGTTAAGAACATCACAGATTTGTTCATTGCTACATGGGACAATGTTGGCTATTACCGTCAGAATACTGACAAGGTAAAGAAAAATGTAAAGTTGTACATGTGCTTTATCTACTGTACTATATATAGACCAACACATTCCAGTGTGTACTAGCCACTAGTGGAGTTGAGTCATTTGTAATATTTCTATATGCTAATGGGAGAATACAATGGACTACCGGTGATAATGCTGGTGGAGATAATGGACTTGGTGGAGATGAAGCTCTAGTAGGAATAAATGCTGGGGATGGTGTTAACTCCATTACAGTTCCTGGATCACAAACACCAAATATAATCAACATTGATCAAACCAGTAACATAGAAAAACCAGGAATTTGGGTATTTCAAGTTGGAACAGGTACGCATTTGTGTGTGTTTCTGAACCTTATGCGATAGCAATAATACATATACAATACAAATGTGACCAGATTTGCAAAAAGGGGTCTTCCACGCACATCCAGTTTACCAACTTCAATAATCCATAACGTCAGCTAGGAAAAAGCTATTGACTTGAAATTTGGTCAGTTGTGAGCACAAACATAGATTGATGAATGGGTCAAATTTCAGGCTTGTACTGTATGTTTGTTTAAAACCAAGTTATGGTCTTCCAAGTTCATAGAATCAGATGTGTGTGAAGGACCCTTTTTCTGAAATCTGGCCACATATAGACATATTTCTTCCATATGTAGCGTGATAGTGAAATAGCTAAAATGTAAGCACAAAAATGTAGCTTGTAGTTGTGTATATCTGTACCTATGATAGCTAAATTAGTTACAAGAACATTCATACGAATTGATTGTAAGTGATACAACATGTATAGCTGCAGTGTATTCACTGTACATGAAATAGCCCTAGTGTACACAGGCAAGAATAATTCTATTCCTCTCTGTGTTCACATTAGAAAACTGCAATCCACAGATCAGCACATGTCTATCTGAGGTGAGTTTCTCCAGTTTATAATGTGCACTTTAAATTACATTGCAACATCATTAGTTCTACCCTTTTGGGGTGGCTGAAAATGATGAAATTATGGCACCAGCTTTATTTTTTGGAGATGGTAGCACATCAGTACATTTATCTACCAACTTCCACATTCAAAATTACATTGAGACAACAGCTTACGTATGTTAAGATTAATAAAATTACAAGAATAAAGCATAAATAATGTGCCACAGGTTAATGATAATGGAGTAATTAGTTTTGGAAGTTCCTTTGATGATGAAAACACTCCTTTGCCCTTGCCACTGAGTGGAGATGACAGGATCATTGCACCATACTGGGCTGATGTTGATACCAGAGATACTGGCCACATTTATTATCGTCAGACCACTAAACCTAGTCTCCTTGCTAGAGCATCCAGTGAAATTAGTGCACT
Source organism: Dysidea avara (assembly GCF_963678975.1). Taxonomy (NCBI): domain Eukaryota; kingdom Metazoa; phylum Porifera; class Demospongiae; order Dictyoceratida; family Dysideidae; genus Dysidea; species Dysidea avara. The sequence goes on from NC_089272.1 coordinate 44,609,190, forward strand.
TTTTCCAAATGTGGACATCATGCACTTATTAATTGTGACATGGGATAGTGTCGGATATTACTTTCGGAATACTGATAAGGTATGTACATAATGAATTTTGATATTATGTATTGTTAATAACTTATTGCATGATCAATGCATGTATCCTGCATGTACTGTATAGCAAAATGTATGTGATGATGTTTCTTAGACAAACAGTTTCCAGTGTGTCTTGGCTAGCACTGAGTTTGAGTCATTTGCCATATTCCTATATGCTGATGGGAGAATGCAATGGACTACTAACAAAGTCTATTTTGGTTTGGGAAAATCTAATGTGGGGAAAATGTTGCAAAATAAGGCACTATTACATCAATTTTGCAGACCTTAGTTGCAAATATTGCATAAATGTCCTACAATTTGCATGAGGTGTTTGCAAATATAGGTATAATCAATAGTTATTTGCAATTATCTTAGTGTTGCAAATTTAGGTCTTTCTTTATGTAAAATATTTACCAATTGCAAAAACAGCATAAATAAAATGTTAATATTAGCAGCAGATAGATTACACATACTCAGTGGAAGAGTATTTTTTTTGTTCAGTTCTTTCTTTGATATACACATATCACTTTAAAACTCCACTTGTGTCAAAATAGCGCGTATGGGAACTGTGTCTTTTATGATTCTTCCTCCGGTCTTCCAAACTTTCCAGTTTGAGTCATAGGTTCCATCAAGCCATGTTATATTCACATTTCCTGCAGTTCCATTTACTTTATTTATTTTTGCTATTTGTGGCTTGTATTCTTTTTTTTGTATTTCTCACAGCACATAGCCACAAACTGGCCTGGTTGGTAAGCAATTTCTGCTGGTTCTTGTATCGATGCTTGCTTTTTAGATTTTTTAGTAGAACCAGTATCACTGCTTTTCCTTTTTCCAAGTTCCACCTGTGGGACATAATAATGGTGAACAGATGACACTAACAGCCAAAGTTTCAAATATAATAATGTTGAGACCATTTTAAAACTTTGCAGACCCTTTCTGAAATTTCAGTGATGCTTTCTTCAGGCATTCTGAAATTTCAGACGTCAGAGACTTTCTGAAATTTCAGAGATGCTTTCATAAGACATTCTGAAATTTCAGAGATTTCAGAGACCAGAGATGCCTTCTTAAAGTGTTCAGAAATACCTCTTCTGAAGTTTCAGAAATGTTTTCATGCGACTGTTCTGAAATTTCAGAAACACTTCTGAAATTTCACTGATGCTTTCTATTGTCCTGAAATTTCAAAGACCAGAGACATTTCAGAAACTTTCTCGCAAATAAGAAGCCTCTTCTGAAATTTCAGAGACCCTTTCTGAAATTTCTGCAGAAATATAAAAAATTTAATTGTTCTGAAATTTCAGAGACCCTTTCTGAAATTTCTGCAGATATAAATTCTTAAATTGTTCTGAAATTTCAGAGACCCTTTCTGAAATTTCAGAGATGCTTTCTGAAATTTCAGTGACAAGAGGCTCTTTCTGTATCGAATTATTAGCCTTATCCTAAATTACGTAACAGACATAAAAATGGCCGCTGTAGTGTGGTAGTTCGTAAAATTTGTATGGGAAACTATGGGGAGAAAATTTTTGAACGGGAATATATCAGTCAAGACGGAAGATATCGATCTCTAACCAGCAGATATGATTACATTGTAACTAAAAGGTTGTAAAAAAAAACAACTTGTAATCAAAAAGGTCAGGTAAAAAGAAAACAGAAACATTGCTTTCACCAAGCTTCGATCTGACAACTGAACACTCGCTAGTTTGGCACTCTACTGCTTTGACCAAATGTGGTCAAAGCCTATAAATTGTTTATAAATACCAGCTTAAGTTGAATAAAAGCTGCAGTTGCATGCGGTTTACAGAAAGAATTTCAACAAGATTTAGGTTACACCCTTGCATTCAATGTGCTGTAAACGACGAATGACAGCAGTTGGAAACTCCATTTTAAAGCGATACAATTCTAAGATGATGAGTACTTTCTTTGATGTTAAAACTGCACTGACTCTTGCAGTAATTGGTAAGATACTCGTTGGATGCCATGGAATGCATGACAGACAGACAGATGGATGGCTTTTCAGCTTTATATATGTATAGATTTTCCCTGTAACAGTTCTGCATGGCATGTAACAGCAATGGAAAACAGCACCTGGGCAAGTATTGAATAGGATGAGCACACAAACAACCATCCTACTTTGCTCAAGTAAACTTGTTGATCTATACTCCTTGATTCTAGTGATGTGCAATAATATCGATAGTGTGATAATCGTATCGCAGTGGTTCACTATCGTGATATGATAATAGCTTGTGAGTATCATGAGCACCAATATTAGACATTCTTACCTCGCCAGAATTACTCGAACAATTAAAGCATTCATTTGTTTATTCCATCATGTATTCTAAATGTTTTCTGAGATTGGATTTTGCTGTATTTAGGCATGACATATATACATTCGGGTATACAGGACGTGCCTTTACCCGTATTCATAGAAAATAAGTAAAATTAGTGCTACATTATGTATCTTATCATTTGGATTTACTGCCGTGATAACTATCGTATGGTGATACAATTATTGTGATTAATCGATATAGTTGCAAACCAACCTAAAGAGTTCTGAAATTCATTATAAAGACAAACACAACTTTGACAGTGCAACTCTAAATACACTAGTACTTTTTTAATTGTAAATTTAAAAATGAAGTAGGGATCTATGCAACAAAAATTAGTGAAACAAGAGATGAATGATGGTATTACAGCATAGCCCAGTGGGAAAATCCTTACTTTGGCATTGAGCAAAATAATTGTTATATATAGCTAATGTGCCAAAGTAGGGACTTTCCCACTGAGCTATGCTGTAATACTATCATTCATCCCTTGTTTCACCACTTTTTGTTGCATAGATCCTTACTTCATTTTTAAATTTACAATTTAAAAAAAAATACTAGTTTGTTTAGTTTTGTTGTAGCACAGCCAGCTGCAAAGTAACTTGTGACTGTTCTATTAGAATATCATACAAGTATATCTCGAGTCAGCCAAGAGGTATGCAGCTAGCTAGACCAATAAGGGATGAGGTCATTTTGTTTACTGTTAAGTAAACCGCTAGATTGTTAAGAGGTGTGATCTCTGTACTCTATCGCTACTACTCTACTTAGATCTTTAATTGAAGGGCGTGGTCACAAACCTATTGCAAACATGATCCCAATGGCGAACTTGCACTATGCTTGCACATATCTAGTCTTATAGTAGCGCCAGGACTGAAGCACTTCTGAAATCCACCTCTGAAATAATTTTGTGACATCTATATATGTTGCTGAAAGAATGTGTTGGTACGGAAATTAATGTCTCAATATGGTTTCATTGGATAAAGAATAAGACAAGCAGCCTGATTGAAGATAAAAGAAAAGGCGCAGAGGGCCTATACTTGTTGGAACCCAGCCACATCCCACTAGTGAGTTTGTTATTGTGGCATAAAATGGTGATTTTGTGCTGCTTTGTTTGGCCTCTATCCTTGCGACTGTGGTTAGTGAGCAATGGCGGATCCAGGATGGGGAATTTGGGGCAAACGCCCCCCTTCAAGAAATTGCAAACAAGATTGAGATACTCTAATAGAGCAGTCAATTGCTCTAATAAAGCAGTCACAATGTTCATGAGGCAGTGCATCTTACTTATGAAGCTATAAATAGGATTTTATTTTACATAGCATACGTGATATAATATATTTGGTAAAGGATAACTAGCTATTATTGTTGTGACCTTTTTTTCTGCTCTTCAACTTTTTTCAGCAAGGTGCCCCCTCTTTTTCCAAACTCTGCATTCGCTCCTGGTGAGTGAGGTAGTAAGACTAAAATTCGAGTTTTGGCGGTTTTTAAAAAAATCCTATATTCGGCCACCTGTAAGTGTTGTTATATTATAGGTTTTTGCAATTGAATACGTCGCCTTTGCAATTGAATTCGTCCCGTTTGCAATTGAATTTGTCGGTATTGCAATTGAATTCGTCCCGTTTGCAATTGAATTCGTCGGTTTGCAATTGAATTCGTCACCTTTGCAGTTGAATTAGTCGGTTTTGCAATAGAATTCGTCGCGTTTGCATTACAATTCGTCATAAACAAAACGGCTCCAAGAAACCAACCCGTTCATTAAGAGATGAACTATTTATGCCTTGGAGAGTTACACTTGAGACACTAGAAGGTAATTGAAGCTGGTAGTACGCGAAGCTGATAGCTGTCTGACAAGTTAATTAGCTTGCTCGCAAGTGACCACACCCATCGTGAATGGCGTAGTAGAGTTTGGAATGTTGCTGGAGAGGCTGTAGAGGAAGAATTATTGCCTTATAAAGAGTTGTTTACTACCGTTGTACTTGAACAAGTTCTTGTACCAGCTGCTATATCATGTTTTCGTGTTTGCTCCAGCTGCCATTCTTGTTACGGACGAATTTAACTGCAAAAGCGATGAATTTAACTGCAAAAGCGACGAATTCAATTGCAAAACCGACGAATTCAATTGCAAAACCGACGAATTCAATTGCAAACGGGACGAATTCAATTGCAAAGTTGCCAAATTCAATTGCAAAAACCTGTAATGATTATATGGACTAGTACTATTCCGTAAAGGTGGTTTTTATTGTGTAAAATGTCTCTAGGGCGATTTTTAAAGGTGGAATTTTGGGCAGCACACAAAATTTTCAAGGCAATCCCTATTTAAACGCTACTACCATACATTTTGATTCAGTCAGATGCACGTGAAGGTCGTCTAGTTTACAAAAATTAGGTCTTAGTTTTGTAACAATATTAATGCTAAAATGTATTATATTAAAAGAGGCTCAGAATCAGCCAAGTTAACTAGGCCAAACATGGTTGGTTATTGTGGCTTTTCTTAATAATGCTCACCTACCTGTTGTTTGTCCATTGCAATTGCATGCCATGCAGAGCTGTTAAAGGTGGCAGTTACCTCGAAGTCATGGTTTTGAAGCCTTGCAAACTAAGCCATATGTCCCACTACAAAAATTCGTTTATTGCATCATGTGATTAGTAAAAACATGATTAAAGTAGCAGTTGCTCATACTAAGGCCATTGCCTTGTAAGTTGTAACAAGAAGTAATTTGTTATTGTTGTGTAAGTATTATTCCAGAAGACATTCACTAAAGTAGTAGAGTAGTTTAGAACCTTTGTTTACAGGATTCCAGTACTTCATACATAACTTTGGCAGCATACGTTGTTTGTGGATGTAGTATGGTATGCTAAAGTGTTAGTACAACTTTCTGCATCAATTGTGTCTTGTACACTAGTGAGGGAGATCTCTGTAGTTGTGTAAAACAACTGAGTGGTATTTGTAGTAGGGCTGCATGTCAAGAAAAAAGAATTTTTTGCATTGCCTATTGATGTCACAGCAGGTTTTAGGTCCCTTCGCGGTGGCCAAAAGGACTTCAAAATCCAGCTGTGTTTCAGGCTGGCATAGGCTAAAGTTGTGTTGATTTCACCCTGCTTATGCTGCTAAAGAATAGATTCCAGATATATTTCACAATATTTCACAATAGTATGCAACACATGTTGCATAAACTGACACCGAAAATATTTTCGCATGCTCTTACAATTGACTCTATAAAGTCACTGGCCATACAAAGGAGCATGTAGATAGAGGAAGAGCTGGTCTATAACGTAATGATGATTGTTTTAGCATAGCTCTCCAAATGTTTTTACAACTGAATTATAAAACTATCCTTCAAACCAGAAATTGTGAGGTAACTGCCACTTTAAACAAAATTTATTTGGTATAGAGTGTATGACTACCTGTAAAATTTGAAAAGAATAAGATTTGCTTATTCCATTATTCCACTAATCCTTATTAATACTAACAAATTCCCATGCTATACGTAAACTGTCAAGTCAAAGCTACTAATCATATAGGTGGGCTGGGCTCCAATCATTACTGTTTATTCACAAACTACACACACACGCACACACACACACACACACTACAGTAGACCACACTGTACTAAATGATATTTTCATAATTTTATTTTATTTCTTTCTGTAGTGTGTCATGAAGATGTCAGTGACCAACATCACAGTAACTTACAGCCTACTACATGTACATTCATGCCACAGTATTAGAATAGATGATTCACGGCTAAAATATGCTACGATAATGGGATTAACTTAATTTGCTCACCATGAACTGTCCAATCCACCAAGGTATGGTGCTTTCCCTGTACTCCTCTTTGTAGACAAAGAAGCTCCTCTATGGAAAAAGAAGAGGACAAAGAAAATCCTATGACTATGGGTAAACTTTATTTCTACTAGGAAAATCCGTAATGACATAGTTGTTGTTGATTTGATTGTGCGTCAAAGCAATTGTACAGCAAGATAATATTATTCACAAATTTATTACCCAGCTTATTTCATTACATTTCTTGAACATTTGTTTTTGCAAAAGCAATAGTTTTTGCTCAGTCAGTCACATATGTACTGTAGTTATATGCATTCTATGCTTATTTGTGCATGATGAATTATTTTAACACCTGTAATTTATTTCCCATATCATTGCTATATATATAAATCAAGTTTATTGCTATTTCAACTGTCTAGTGCTTTAAACTCAAGACTATCGATGATTAAAGTCTTATTGTAGCTGTCCACTCCCTGTTACTATAGATAACAGAAAAGCAATTCAAACGTTGTGCAAAATTATCTGTTTTGGTCACATATGAGACTGGATTTATAAAAAAGTACCTTTTCACAGAAAAACTTTGACCCAATTTTTGACCTTTGAAATTTCACAATTTTTCTGTCATTGTGTATAACTGTATGAAATTTTCCATCAGTAAAGCTACACTATCCGGCTATATTTTAATACAAACAGCAGCACGTCTGTTTCGCAGGCTGATAGCCTACTAGGAAAAGGATCTCTTAAGTCACAATGGTAAACCCGGACGATTTCCATCAAACGTAGTGTAAGGGTCAGTTGTTACAACTTATTAATTTACTTATGATAGCATGCACTATAACCCTTAGAATATGACATCAGAGCTCCAAGCTTATTTATATATATTTACATGTATAGAACTTCTGTACCTAAGTATATTGCACAGCACAGGATCTTGCATAACATGAAGAAGAGTAACTGTTTAAATACACAAATATTTTAACATAAGAGTAACTTATGGCAAAGCAACCTGGATAATTTTTAATAATTGCAGTGACAGAATATGTGATAATGCCACAGCATGCATGATCTGCTTAAATACTCCTTTTGTAGTGACCATCACTACACAAAAATAGTGAGCATTGTGGCAGAAATCAGTGAAATAAGTAGTGAAATTCACTACAATTTTTTTTACAGTGAATACTTAGTAGTACAGCTTGTTACTCAGCATAACTTATGGCTATGCAGTAGTTAACATAGTTACATGTTTATCAGAGTATAAGTGAAAGTGGTAAGGCTCAGTCTAGGAGCATGCTACCATGCTATTTGGAGGTCATTTTGGGCCATGACACTGTACATATGTACAAAGTGCTAGACATATGTAACAGAAACCAACACCTGACAAGTGTTGGTTTAATGATATAGCTGGACGCTGCTAAAAAGCATCTCCATAATACCAAGAATTTATAATGGTGTAGGGAGAGTATCGAACTAAGCTATATCCTGTGAAATATGAGCCCGTAAGCTACATGATTGCCTTGAAGTGGAAGCTACTGTACAGCCGAAGCTTGTACCACTGGTGGTATTGGCTCAACGTCCATGTGTTCAAAGTGTGACAGCTCAGTTGAAGGTTTCATCATGGATGGGACAGAATTTGACAAGGGCTTATTTTTGTAAATTCCTATGGCATCGTTCAAACAACTCGGTGATTTGCATTGATTGGTGACTAATTATAAGTACATGGGCGTGAGCATACAGGTTGAGAGACTGAAGCTAGAGTGAAAGAACATTGTAAAAGTATGACACAATGCGCTGATGAACTCAGTACAAAGAGAAAGGCGCAGCCAACTAACCTTGAAAGCCATAGATATTGACTTCACACGTGTGTGAAGTCTTAATTCGAAGTCTTAATTCGAGCATGGGCGGCATTGCATGCACATTCCATGTCCATGCCTCGACAGTTCTGATAGTGAAAGTGACACATCTAGATGGGGCTTTAGCCATAGGGATTCAATGTGGACTACCCGACCAAACAAAGGTGTTAAATTTTGGCAATCAACAGCGGTCAGATTTACGAGAGGACACAAAAGTATACAGACTACCTTAAAGACTCATTTTTCATTGCGTATAGCGAAGTTTGATACTCTTCCTAACACATTATAAACTCTTGATAATACTGCGTTAACTTTATTCTGATGCTGTATATAGTGGGGACTAAACATTAAATACACACTATTGATATCAAACGTTAAGTAACATATTTTATAAACTGTTTGTTGTGCATAACAAGAAATATACAGTATCATGCTGGTCAAATTCCTGATTGCCTATTTCCAATAACACAGTCAGGAAAATATACTACTACTCGGTGTTTCCAATACTAACTTCTTTGTGCATATACAAGCAGCCAAACAGTATACAACAGTCAAGTGAATAGCAGTGCTTGAAATAAGCAGACAAAAATGCTAGGACATAGTACCTAAACTAAACTATTTTTGATCAGACATCTGTAAAACTTGTTCAGACATTGGATACTTTTACCATGAAAAATTATTTGTCTGAGTAAATTTTTGTTGGACCGGCATGATGTCCAACCAAAATAGAACATGTTCAGACATACACCAATTTTGGTCAGAAAATGTCAGATGTCTGACCACTATTTCAAGCACTGAATGGTCATCCTTGCAAGGATCACAGCATGTTAGAATGTCAAGGATGTATCCTCTAACTACTGAGACAGGCAATAAAATTGGCTTCCTATGTTTGCTGATTAAGCTATACTGATATTTAACACTATCTTTTCAGCTAAAATTGACACCTAGCTATAGCTACCAGAGCTGGATTGACAGACTGATTTCATGCTGCTACCCAACATTAGGATTTATGTATATAGCCAGAATGGATGCAATTCATAATAAAGAGGTGTCATCATCCGGCGTCAGTTCCCATTACATCATGACCATTTCAAAATTAATGGTCTTCACAAAGTGAAACGTATAAACTTAATAAGCTATTACAAACTGAGGCGATATAATTTCGCTTACATAATGCAGTAGTTACCTTATCGAGTCACTTACCTTACAGTAGTTCACAACAAGCCGGTCCCGGCAACTTTGGCGAATCCGGCTCGAGTCGGCGTCCCTGGCGATTTGTGGGCAGTGACTACGTGCGCTTCTTTCCAGTTAGTTGATCACGCTGAGAATATACCACTGTGCTCCACTACATCTGGTAGGAACGTTGGTCCTTTCGCCCAGCTCTTTTGCTCGCCTCACGCAAATTCTCATGTATTGTGCTATGGTGCCAGATTACAATATAATCTGGCGGCGCCCGTATATTTCTACAATACAGAATGCAGCCTTACTAGCGTCAAAGGAGGTGTCAACTCATGATAATTATTTTATTACTATAGCAACACATTGGAGAGGGCGTGCGTGAGTACGCGTGTGTGTGTGTGTGTGTGTGTGTGTGTGTGTGTCAGGCCTGCCAACCTGGAAAGTAAAAAAATCTTGAGATTTCTGTACCTTTATTGTAGTATTGCAGTGTGTAGTAAAAAAAAAACTGGTAGATGCTATGCTGAGACCAAAAAAAAAAAAAAAAAAAAAAAAAAAGGTCTCGACTTTTCTCAAAAACCGTGAGATTCGATCTGCTGCCCTTGAGCAGGGTAGTGAAACCGTGAGACTCACGGTAAACCCGTGAGAGTTGGCAGGCCTGGTGTGTGTGTTGTGTGTGTGTGTGTGTGTGTGTGTGTGTGTGTTGTGTGTGTGTGTGTGTGTGTGTGTGTGTGTGTGTGTGTGTGTGTGTGTGTGTGTGTGTGTGTGTGTGTCACACAGAGTCCATGAAGGACATGGTACCGCCTCCTAGTCCTGCCCCAGGAGGAGTTTCCTGAGCTGACTCCTATGCACCCTCGAGCAAAAGCACAATGCAAGCAAAACTTTCACTGCTGCCATACTAGCAGTGAACCAATACTGGGACACCTGTGCACTACACAGGTGCTGTGTGTGTGCGTGCGTGCGTACGTGCATGCGTGCGTTCGTACTTGTGCGTGTGTGAGTGTGTGTGTGTGCGTGAGAGAGAGAGAGAGAGATGCTAGCTATAGCGTAGAATAGCACACCCGTTATAACAATGGACATGTGTAAGTCACCATTGTTGCATGTTGAGTTACATATGGCAGTAACACTGTTGCCCATAGCAACAGAGTTTAGAGCACAAATGCATGTGATCGTTCTTAGCCAATGGCAAATATAAATTTTGATCATGAATTAACACTGTACTTAAAAGCAGCATATGTGAGGGAATTGTGTACGTGGCCATTGTGTATGTGGCCATTGTGTATGTGGCCATTGTGTATGTGGCCATTGTTAGCTAGCATGGCAAATAGCAAAACTAATGTGAATTGTAAAAAAAAGCTATTGAGTTGAGGTAACACTATTATAGCAGCACATTTGAGGGAACATATGTACATAACTGTTGTTAGTGTAGTAAATGGCAAAATGTGAAAATTAATTGTGTAACACTGTAGAGGGGTCATATACATAGCCATTGCTAGTGGAGCAAGTTGCAAATATGTAATTACAACTTTTTGCTAGTTAGCAGTAACACTGTTTCTTATGCAACAGATATATGATACGTGACCATTGTTAGTTTGGCAAATGGCAAATATTAAATTAGTAATAATACTCCAAAACCCTATACGGGACAGTGCTAGAATGATAACTAGCTAGTCCAACTAATTTCACTTTCTGATGCATCCCCAGTACCGGCAGACGTATTCTGCTCAGTGCTTACACTTGAGTCAGATCACTATTGTATCTTTGTTTTTTAATCCTAGCCTTCTCTTGTAGCTACCAGATCTAGACAGGGATATAATGGCCTGAACAACAGAAATGGCCTGACCAACATGCACACACATAATGGCCTGACCAACAGGTAGTGTGATACATTGGTCACATCAGTCACCCATGTTAAATGGACCTTCGAGCTGTAGCCACGTGCACAGCAACACATACGAAAGAGGTATGTATGTGACCATTGGGTTAGTGTAAAAAATGTTGCTATTTACTATAACAATGGTTACATAAACATGCCCCCTCAAAAATGAGGGAGGCATGTGTACATAACCATTGTTATGGTATATTTGAGGGGGCGTGATTATGCAATCATTGTTATGGTATTAGCAGTAACACTGCAGCCTATAGCAACACATTAAATATTTGAGGGTGGGTGTGTTACACTGTAACCTATAGCAACACATTAAATATTTGAGGGTGGGTGTGTTACACTGTAACCTATAGCAACACATTAAATATTTGAGGGTGGGTGTGTTACACTGTAACCTATAGCAATACATTAAATATTTGAGGGTGGGTGTGTTACACTGCAGCCTATAGCAACACATGTATGGGGCATGTGTATGTAACCATTGTTATGGTAGCAAATGACAAATATTTTATTGCAATTTTTTTGAATTAGCAGTAACACTGTAGCACATTTGAGCAGGTGGCAAACATGAAGTTGTAAATTTTTTTAAGTTAGCAGTAACACTGTTGCCAATAGCAATAGATTTTAGTGTGCATACATTATATATTATAATTATGCACCCTAAATACTAGTGCTGAAACGAATAGCAATTTTTACTATTCGAATAGTTGTGAACAAATGACCAAATATTCGATTATTCTTTAAGCTTATACTTCTATAGAATAAGTATTGAAACCTTTTATTATGGAGCAAGGTAGCTAAAGCCTAAGCGCTATTTCTAACAGTGTCTTTTCTAAAATAGAATTTTTAAAACATAGAAACATCTCTTCATTCACAATCTTAAGTGGGTTTTCCATCTGAATACAGTGTACGAAGTGCTAACAATTATTTGAATAAAGTGTTAATGAATCGAATAGTGTCATTCCGACCGAATAGTCAAATGACTGAATAATTGTTTCAGCACTACTAAGTACTGTTACTATAGCAACAGTTTTACTGCTAACTTTAAAAAATTACAATTTCCCATTTGCATCATGCACGCACATCCCTGAAATGTGTTACAATGTTACACAAATTTGGAATTTGCCAGTTACTACTCGCTAGCAATGGTTATGCACATATTATACCTCTCAAATGCATTACAGTATTACCTCCAACTGAACAAAATTTTTACAATTTCAGATTAATTATGCTAGTTTGCTATTTGCTATACTAACAATGATCACATACATATTATGTGCTCTAAAATCTGTTGCTATGGCAATAATGCTACTACTAACTTGCAATTTTGCATTTGCCATTTACTACACTAGCAATGTTGATGTACACATGCTCTCTCAAATGTGACTGCTAATTAAAATTTTACAGTTTCAATAACAAAACAATGGTTACGCACTCATGCCCCTTCAAATGTGTAGCTATAGGATACAGTGTTACTGCTAACTCAAAAACCTTACATTTTCACATTTTCTATGTATTTACCACACTAACAATGGTCATGTACACTCCTCCCTCACATGTGTTGCTTTGGCTACATTAAATGTTACCGCTAAATTAAAGAAATCACGAATTACTATTTGTGATTAGCTAAACAGCATGTATGCACTCTAAATACTGTTGCTACAGACAATAGTGTTACTGATAACTTGATTATTTCACATTTGTAACTTTTTTCACTGGTAATGGTTATGCACACACTCCTTCTGAAATGTGCTACAGTGTTACACAATTTCATTATTTACTATACACACTAGCAATGGTTGTGTATACATGTAACCCCCTCAAATGTGTTCCAGCTCAATAAAATTTTTACAATTTCACATTGATTTTAATGGTCACATACTCACCTCCCTCACAAGTGCTATTTTTAAATACGGTGTTACCACTAACTCATGATCAACGAATTATCAATTTGATATTTTGTCATGATTAACAATGGTGACATACATATGTACCCTAAAATCTGATGCTATGACAACAGTGTTACTGCTAATGAAAATTTGCAGTACTAGTGATGTTCACTTATACATGCCCCCTCAAATATGACTGCTAATTAAAAATATGATTTCACATTTGCCAGTTGCTAACATAACAATGGTTACTTTAATTTATAAGGCACAAGTGCTGAAGGTCTGTAGGTCACCTAGTCCTACAGCCTGTTTAAAGTTGTTACATAAAGTGTGTTTAAAAGGTGGAGAACCGTTCCATTACACATGTCCCCTTATTTGTGTTGCTATAGGCTACAATGTTATTTCTAACTCAAAAACCTTACAACTTGCTATAAAGTTATTGTTTAAGTCTGAGTCCTTGTAACTAGGTTAGGTAATCTGAGGCTGCATTTTGCAGCACAAGTTGCTGTCAGACCTTCAGTGCTGGTCACTGTAAATCATTAATAATAAAATCAATAATTTTTGCATTTGATTATATTTGCCATAGCAATGGTCACATACACACCTCCCTCACATGTGTTGCTTTTGGCACAGTGGTCACGTATATGCACCTCTAGCAATGGATACATACACATGCCCCCTCAAATGTGCTACAGTGTTACACAATTTCACCTTTTCCATTTACTACACTAGTAATGCACACATGTCCCCTCAAATGTGTTGGCTATGATCTATTACCTCCGAATCAACAAAGCTTTTACAATTTCACATTATTGTCAAAAGTCACATAGTCGTGTACACACCTCCCTCACATGTGTTGTTTTTGGCTACATTGTTACCACTAACACATGATCAAAGAACTTTTCAATTTAATATTATTTTTTGTCATCTGCTGAACTAACAATGAATGTATGTGATCATTGTTAGCTTAGCAAATCACAAATAAAATTTAGCAGTAATAATGTAGCCAAAGCAACATATGTGAGGGAAATGTGTGCGTGACCATTGTTAGTGTGGCAAATAGCAAATGTGAAATAGTGAGGGCTTTTTTTAGTTACCAGTAACACTGTAGCCTATAGCAACACATTTGAGGGGGAATGTGTACGTGAACATTGCTAGCACGCACAGCAAATGACAAATAATATGAAATTGTAAGATTTTCAAGTTAGCAATAACACTGTTGCCATAGCAACAGATTTTGGGGTGCATATGTATGTGACCACTGTTAGTTTAGAAAATGGCCAATTAAAATTCTTGTTCATCATGAGTTAGTGGTATTGATTAAGTTAAAAGTAGTACATGTGAGGGAGGTGTGGGTAACACTATTGCCCATAGCAACATTAAGGTGCATAATTATTATGTATGTGACCGTTATTAGTTTAGCAAATGGCAAATTTTAAAATGTAAATTCTTTGAGTTAGCAGTAGTAAAAGCAGCGCACCTCATAGCTGCAACACATTTAATGGAGGTATAATGATTGCTAGTGTAGCAAGTGGAAAATGTGCAACTGTAAGTAAGCAATAACACTGTTGCCTAAAGCAACAGATTATAGGGTGCACCATTGTCAGTTTAGCAAATGGAAAATATTAAAATTTAATTACAAATTCTTTGAGTTAGTGGTAACACAGTAGCCAAAAGCTGCACATGTGAGGGAGGTGCGTACGTAACCATTGTTAGCATAGCAAATTTAATATAGAATGTAAAGAAATTGTTGAGTTGATGATAATACTGTAACACATTTGAGAGGGTGTATGTGTATAACCGTTGCTAGCGTAGTGAACGATAAATAAATGTGAAGTTGTAAGTTTGCAACTATACAACTGTTGCCTGTAGCTACACATTTGTGTACATGATCATTACTACTGTACCAAGTAGCAAACATGAAGTTGTAATATTTTTGAGTTGGTGGTAACACTGTAAGGTGACTCCAAATAAATTTGCATCTAGTTACTGTCAGCTCTAAAGATTCCATTATTCCGTATTCTTCCATTATTATCCGGTTATTATTGCATACTGACAGGCTTACTTGAAACCATTTCAGCTCACGTGTCAGCAGTACTATCAAGTTGGTACAAACTTCACATTTCTGCTATTTTTGCAGCCTAAAAAAGGAAGGAACAAGCTTAAACATGCTTTTATGCAGTTTTTTTCTATGATTGTGCCAGGTAACTAATGGCTATGGAAATGGACTGCCCACCCACATGCAAATATGTTTGAGTCCAGTACGTGAAACAGAGAATTTATTTGGAGTGGGCTAACCTGTAGCAACACATCTGAGGGGCTTTTGTTCATGAATATTGCTAGCATAGCAAATGGTAAACTTGTGAAACTGTAAATTTTTTTAGAGCTTACAGTAGAACTGTTATCTATCAACAGTAAGGGGTGACTGTAGCTAAACAAAAATTAATGTGAAATTTAAAAATAAATAACTCACACTCGATGAGTGAGTAAGAGAGAGAGAGAGAGAGTGAGTGAGTGAGTGAGTGAGTGAGTGAGTGAGTGAGTGAGTGAGTGAGTGAGTGAGTGAGTGAGTGAGTGAGTGAGTGAGTGAGTGAGTGAGTGAGTGAGTGAGTGAGTGAGTGAGTGAGTGAGTGAGTGAGTGAGTGAGTGAGTGAGTGAGTGAGTGAGTGAGTGAGTGAGTGAGTGAGTGAGTGAGTGAGTGAGTGAGTGAGTGAGAGTGAGTGAGTGAGTGAGAGTGAGTGAGTGAGTGAGAGTGAGTGAGTGAGTGAGAGTGAGTGAGTGAGTGAGAGTGAGTGAGTGAGTGAGAGTGAGTGAGTGAGTGAGAGTGAGTGAGTGAGTGAGAGTGAGTGAGTGAGTGAGAGTGAGTGAGTGAGTGAGAGTGAGTGAGTGAGTGAGAGTGAGTGAGTGAGTGAGAGTGAGTGAGTGAGTGAGAGTGAGTGAGTGAGTGAGAGTGAGTGAGTGGCTTTATTAAGCTGCAGAACTTTGAAATAAAGACTGAACCTTGGTTGACACCTCGTTTGACACTAGTATGGCTCCACCTTCAAAAGACTGGCGCCGCTAGTTAATGCAATTAAGGTGCACGTGAGCTAATTTGGGTTTAGCTCGGCGAGGTGAGGGACAAAGACGTAATGACTCAGAGGTTGTTGGCGTGGAAGCCGTGGATAAGTCGTGTAGTGGTGCTGAACCGGCTGAAGGTATGTTGTTTTGTTTTGTTGTTGTTTTTTATCTGCTTCACGATAAGCTAACTACTGTAAATGAAATGATAGCATCTCACTCAGTATTTTAGTAGCGTAATAGCATAGATTCAGTATAGAGGGGCGTGTAAGCGCCCCTCTCGACTCAGGGGTACTATGCACTGGATGCACAGTATAGGAGCCCTAGCAAGACCTACACTATTAATGGGTTAGACTGATAGAAGAGAACTTGAAGATCCTCTGGTATGAAGTGGTCTTTCAGACAAGAGTCTGAAGACTTAGACCATGGGTATGCTGGTATGGGATCAAGGACCTATCTTATTTTTTTATTGCATTCATGCTGGACACAGAATACATCCCCATTGTTGAAATTCCTTGGATAGTAGCAGGAGTTCAGTCTGGGGAAGGTGTTGATATGAGATAAAAAGAGAGTGTTAAATACAGGTAGCTTAATCAGCAAACACTGTACATGCAGGAAGCCAATTTTATTGTCTATTCAATGAAATATCCTTGACATTCTTAGCACGCTTTGATCCTTGTAAAGAATGCAACTATTCATTGTACTTTTGTGTACCTTTGGCTCGTTATGCACAAAGAAGTTAGTAGATTGAGAGTGGTTGTGCTGGTATGATAAAATATTTGCATTGACATAGCATACTGAGGTTTCCCTGACTGCATAACCAGGAATATTATGTTCACCATAAGCATGTAGCAACTGATAATGATGATGAAGTAGTATTGGTTAGGCCCAAACAATTCTTCAGATCAACCCGAAACACTTTCAACAAGTTGCTACGGAATTTTAAAATTATTAACAGAATTTTCACTGAGTAACTGACTGATTGATGCCTTCAGACAAATGTAACTTGATAATGGCTAAAGCTACGGGCTGGATTTTTTCACTGTTCGACATTGCTTTGTACTAGAGTAGGGACCATCGCACATCAATAAATAGTACTGAAACAAGCTGGAATAGTGCACGATATTAAAGCCTATAGCCCTACTGTGCTTCTTTTTATCGATGTGCTATGGTCCCTAGTCTAGTTGAAAATTCCTAATTTTTTGTGTACTTGCCTCAGAAGTAAAGGGACTAAGGTCAGACCTTATTGCACTTTGACCATTAATTCCAATGTCAGCTTCTGCATTTCACATGTATATGCACATATATGAAAGGGCTTCATTGCACTCTAAAGGGTGTGCTTAAGTGCACTCAAGACAAGTACCAATGTACTTCATCCCAAGCCTAGCAATGGAACCTGTTTGTATGTAAACAGGCTAATTTTTGCCTTTGCTGTTTTAGACAGGTGGATTGGCATCTGTACTAAGCATATTCTTTTAAGTTGGCCTTTAAAGTGAGAACAAATGGCAACTAAAACAGGTTTCAGTTTAAGTTTTGAATGGAAGGGTATCAGTATAATGTTTTTGCTTTGCTTTTAGTTTTCAAAATCCTGCATGTAGTGTGTAATGCAACTACAAATAGGTGGTAAGAAAGTTCCAAACATGTGCTTGCCAAAAAGGATTAGTTTACAATGGACTTGAAGGACCTAAGTAGTACAGATTGTTGTATCCAATAATCTGATATCATGTTCAAAGGGCTACTTTTATATACACAATTAATATGCTATATATTCTGTGCATGTATGTAAGTGTATATGTTTCACTACTATGCATATACGTATGTAATTATGTAGAACTTCTCCTCATTGACCCAACATTGGAAAGTTGTCGACAATGGATGCAAGTGTCACTTTTAATATATGCAGGTATGTTGATAATTTAAATAATATTTATGTATAGTATTTAGATTAGTTTAGATTATAGTACAGGTCGTTTAGGGGTTGACTGCATAAGTCACTTATTCATTTACACATGACCTGTGTTGCCTCAGTGGATGTGTGAGTAAAAATTACAGTACAGAAAAAGCCACTACAATACTTCATGCCTATCTATGTCTTATATTCGACACTTCAGCATTTTGTGCATGAACAAGTTCATTGGTCTTACCGTACCACTGCTGGTACACTTACTGCATTCTGCAAAATAGGTAATCACTTGAATTGTTAAATGTTTAAAATGAGATAGGCATTTAGCAAACTTCTGATAACCTAGCTATAGTATTATATTGGTTGCCCAGCTGCTAAATACTTATTTTTTGTCGGTACAGTATGAACTTCAACACCAGAAACTAAGAAACTCTTTAATACTCTTTTGCCATAATCTTGTCATGGCTGTTGATCTCAGTGTACTTTGAAAATATTGTAGTGTGTTTAGATGCCAAGAACAATGGAAACTAAACAGTTTAGTAACCATCATGCTCATAAATACCAAGCTGTTCTCCTTTCAATGTCGTAGTGTTCCAAGATTGCTGGAAATTTCTGCTGGAAAACAATAGAACAATAGTTGAATTGCTGTCTGTAGCTCAGCCTGTAGTGCATGCTTTCCGCTATCAAAGCTTCTCTGAAGTAAGTTTGTTTACAAAAGCTGGTTTAGCAGTACCATGAAACAAACAATGGTATAGCTGTTACATTTTCCCTGAGTCACTTCTCCACCTAACAGAGATAATATCTTGTGCATACCAGTTGCACCATCGCATTTGTTTTTCCTCATTTTTCTCTACCTCTATTTGCTGTACTGGGCTACTAAACCTATCCAAGAAATAAACTGAGACACTACTGTTTGTTTACAGTCCCTTTAACCAGCACAAGAGCAGAATAAGACTACTAACTATCTCTGGTAGGCTTCTATACACAAGTTATTACTGTGTTTCAAGTAGATACTGCATGATGTAAAACTAAATCAAATCTAGCTGTACATGGACTTTTGTTGTTTTACAAAAGGCAGGTGTGCACTGATGCATACTAGTCCACCTTTACTGTTTGTCTGTTCTTTTCAAAAAGAAGGTCCCATCAGCATGACCTGTAACAATGGTATATCCACCTTTGCTGTTGTCTGTTCTTTTTAAACAGAAGCATGACCTGTAACAGTGGTTCTAGGCTTTGAAACTTTATTCACATTCAACTACTGCTTTATCCTTTCAAAGTTTCATTACCATGGATACCGATGTGTTAACTAGTTGCACAAGTATTGTTACTCTTTGTAACAGCTGAAACCTCCACCAAAATGGTAAAATATATTATCAATCCTTGTTACTAGTGAGATAGAGTGGTCCATGTGATTTAGTTTTTGTTCAGTAGATATTACACATCTTATGCGCTTTATCAATTATATTGCGCCATTATATGTATGCATCAGATAAAGAACTAAATAGCCCCAAAGGGCCAAGGATACATTACTGTTCTGAGCTACACCAACTGCACATTAGACTTTCACTTTTTATCTACCTTCCCCGTATACTGTACATTATAATTTATTTAACATATTATATTTCTCACTAGCTGGTCCCACTATTATTAACGTTGGCGCATATATATATCTAGCCCACCAACATTTTCAGTTTTTTCACATATCTGTCAATAGCAAGGTTAAAAAGTATAAATACGTATGGGAATTACTAAACTGATGAAACCTATAGAGTCCACGATCATTTCTCAATTGATCATGAACTTGTGGATCAACATCAGTTTATATGTGTTGGTAGTAGAAAGATTATGTGGTCACTTGCATGTTGCTCCTGTGCAGTATTTGTGAACTAACAATTAAGTTTTACAGATGCTAAATTATCACCTATTGGCTATGCTTTATCAATCAATATGTTGAAAATGTTGTGCGATGTGAACATTATTTACACTGATAACATTATATTTTACAACTGGCTTTCCGTCATCTTTTTCTATTAGTTGTCCTCCCATTTTGTATACCTTCACTTGTAATTATGTCAGCTGTTGACGATGCTTACTCATTAATATGTACACATATCAACATGAAATAAAATGCTCATCATTACACTATGTCACAAAGTTTAATTCAAGCTTTTACATGCTTTCCTTAGTCCACTATAGCATGTTGAAGGCCATGATGTAATGGAAAATTCAGCTGCATTCCATGCAAACCACAGGACAACCAGCTCAGCTGGATGGGCTGATATAGCACTTCCCTGAAGTTGTTGTGGTTACTGGCAGCGTATAGGCTGCAGGTTAATATCACAGGCATAGCTTTACCTTTTTGGTGCATGCTTCTTCTAGTTTAACTTTTTTTTGTTTGTTCGTAATACTACGTTCATAGCGTTGTGGTATTGTTTCATAGCATATAGACTGTTGGAAAAGTATTGGTATTGGGCTGGAGAATTGGGTGCATGTTGATTTGTCTGTGTGTATGTTTGTCCTTGTGTTCTATTAGAGTAAGTACCATCTCTTTTGTAACTTGATGACATGAACTGCTTGCCTAAATTATAACAAGGTGATGTTATGCTACTTGTAAAAGCCAGGTGGCCATGCAATTAATACTTTCCAATTCTAGCTAAATAGGCAAGGAATCAATCATGTAGATTTTATTCATGCTATTGCTATTATTAATTCAGCTAGATAATTGGATTTGTAAATACTGTAATTCAGTACATTTGTAAGTTGTAAATTATTTTGTAATCTGTAATTACATTTCTATACATTACTAACGAAGCATAACCATGTTAAACCACAACTCATGCACAGGAGTATCTTTTCAACAGCTTTATAGTGTGTCTTATGCTTTCTCATGCTAATTATTTAGAGAAAGCCTTGAGGCTACCTTTCATTTTCATTTGTGTAAGTAAGGGTACGTAACTCCCTCCTTTCAACTCCAAGGAAACACTATCTCTGGTAGCCTAAGAGGCCTTCAATGTTGAAGTTATTAAATGTCTATAAAACCAAAAGGGAAGACTGTTCACGAAGAGTCGCCATTCCTGTATTTCAGACCTCCGAGTTGAAACCCTGCGGAACAAAGTTTATGTGTATGGAAGGTTAATAAAAACTTAATTTAGCTTTTAATTCTTACATCCTGGTTGCTTTTTACCATTTAACGATTTTGCTCATGTGGGTGAATATGGACTAACATAGATAGGTAGATACACACACACACACACACACACACACACACACACACACACACACACACACACACACACACACACACACACACACACACACACACATACACACATACACACATACACACACACTTTTATGAAAAGAATTTCAGTAAACCAGGTGAGCAGGTTTAAAATTACTTAACCTGGGTGTCAGGAAGTATGTTAAGTCAATCTTTGCTTGTAATATAGCAATTGACCATTCTACAGTTTTGTATGTACTACAACAGCCACATAGTTTGGACATGTGTTGATCATTGATCATAATTTTTGCTTTAGATTACACATGATTCATTCTGCTGTTTAGTTGTCCATCATTTTACTATTAGGCTGATAGATTAAAAAAATTAAAGCTATAAAACTATGACCATACATGCTACACTTTAGTATAATGATCTGTAATGCTTCATTTCCAATACATTGATTCAGGGCCTGAAATTACGTTTTGGAAATGATCTAACCAATCCTGTTATGTGGTCAGACATACTTAATAGTACTGTACAAAAATTGTTTAGACATTAGCCAAAAATGGTTGGAAAGTGGCAGATGTCTGACCATAACAAGCTCTGTGTAATCTGAAATGGTTCTGCACATAGATAGGTGCCATTGCATCTACGTTTGCTCATAGTAAGTCAGCATGCTGATATTGCTTCACAGCATATGGACTGCTGTATATAGTACTATATGGCAGTTGTACTGATTCATTTCTCTTTGTTGACCATGTTTCAGTTCTAGCATGACAGGACAGGTACTATTAGCACCACATAGGCTGCACATGTCTTAACTCGATGGTGGTACTTATTTGTTTAGCTGACAGCTGTATATACATGCTGCTGTGCTGTTTAGTTTATAAATGGCTGAGACCATGAAGTGGTTGCAAGCTATTTAGAATTGTATGAAGAGGGTGAAGCATATCAATGGTGTATGGCCAGTTCCATTCTCAAACAGCTAATTTTCACAGCTCTTATTATTGCACACTCTGGTACAGTAATATAGAAAGAACCATCGATCCCACCTCGGTCTATGAGTAGCTTGAGAACCAATGCATTAGTTTGGGTAGAAGGGTAGGAACAATGATTAGTTCAACTTCATCCACTTCGTACAATTTTAAATAGCTTACAACCACTTTGTGGTCTAAGCCATTTTGAATTGTGACCCACTGAGTGAAACCTGACTTGTTTGCATAAATCTGTTTTTGTGATAAATTCCATTGAAGTACATCAGGTAAAAACTGTATGCTATGTAAATCATTTCATGTATGTTTTAATCATTTCAGTAAACAGTGAAGGAAAACGTATATTGAATTATCTAGTATACAATAATGCTGCACTGACAATCATATATCAGTTTGTTGTTTTTGGTATATCGGTATCGGATCGGCACCACAATGAAAAAAGGCAGCATGCAGATACATAAAATTATTATTGTGTGCATTTAGAAATATGCGCTCATGATGTTTACACATGTATCAAGTTTCATTTTACTGCACTACAATGTTGTTGTTGGAGTGAGCTTGAGCGAGCCCCACACTAGTGAGTCAGCAGTGCAATGGATGTTACAATAAATTACATTATAAAGCAGATACCTCACATGTGCTTTCGGCTTTAAATTTTGCCATATGTGGTAGTCATTAGAGCGATGTCTGAGTTTCACAACAGTCTGCTCAGTTCAGAAGCTGCAAAATTTTCTCTCTATGTGGTTGCACATTTGTGAATAGAATGCTATCTTGCTGCACACTTAAATGTATGAACGTACCTCAATGAGATGGCTGTTGCATGATGTATGATTAGATGCATAGATAGTGTATGTATAGTTTTGTATTTACGAACCTGTGTGCATAGCACAAGTCTCTACAAGGTAAGCTATACAGGCTTTTTACATATACAGTGACAACTGAGGAGGGTTTCAACTTCCCAGTGTTAAACTATCATGCATACAGTATGATAGTGCTGTAAAAAAGGATCATGAAGGTTTGTATTTTTCTGAAAATTATCACCTAATAGCCAGCCTTGATTTTTATAATGTGTCTTGCCAGTGCTTCATTCTTTCCTTTGGTCCAGTATGTGTCAGTTCACCAGCCATCGATATCAGTCAGGTTGCTGAAAATAAAGGTTGGACAAAGTGATTGAAGTAGGAATCATATAGAAATAAAAGACAGTGAAACAAAGGAGGTCATTTACACTTGTATAGCTATACTAGTGAACTACTTCAGTTATGGTTACAGTACACTATTAACAGGCTGTATGCTATCCAAGTAAAACTTAAATGAGCACTAGTATAGCTTGACCTCCCTTGTTTTACTGCTTTTTATCATACAGTACAGTAGTATCGTATATTAGGGATCATGAAAGTTTAGTTCAGGCCACGAATATTATCCAGAAACCGGCTTCACTTTCCTTCATGATAGCTTGGCAGTATTGATTAGGCATAACCAAGCCTAAATCTGTCTTCAGCCTGACTCCAAACCATTCCAACACATTAAAGTTTTCCACTTAACTAAATTTTCTACTAACTTGACTGCCTGATGCTGTCAAGACAAGGCTCGGTTTTACAAAGTGTTATCAGCCTTTGAGTCCTACTGAAAAAGACATTCATGGCATTGTATTTTCGGAATCATTTTGCTCTGAAATTCAAGGCTCTTTAGTCCCAAGATTTCAGAGCTCTTTTACTTCTGATATTTCAGAAATCGTTTTTAACCTGAAATTTCAGAAACTTTTCAAAATTCATATATTGTGCTGTGAAATTTTTAGAGCCCAGATCATTTTCCTTTGAAATTTCAGAAATCTTAATGTTCTGAAATTTCAGAGCCCTTTTTGTTGTCTTAAGATTCCAGAGCTTTTTTAATCTGAAATTTCAGAAAATTTTTGTTAAATTTCAGAAGCTTTTTTTGCCCACAAAGTTCAGAATGTCCAGCTTTTTTCTTCTGAAATTTCAGAAATGTTATTGTTCTGAAATTCAAGATCCCCTTTTCCAAGATTTCAGAGCTCTTTTTTAATCTGAAATTTCAGAAACTTTTGGTTAAATTTCAAAAGCTGTTTTTGCTGACAAACTTCACAGCTCAGCCTTTTCTTCTGAAATTTCAAAAATCTTATTGTTCTGAAATTCCAGAGCCCATCTAGTTGTCCAGGATTTCAAAGCTGTATTTCATCTGAAATTTCAGAAACTTTTGATCAATTTCAATTTTTTTGTTCACAAAATTTCTAAGCCCAGTTCTTTTTCTTCTGAAAATTCAGAAATCTTATTGTTCTGAAATTTCAGTGCCATTTTTGTTGTCCAAGATTTCAGAGCTCTGAAATCAGAAATCATTTTGTTCTGAATTTTCAGAAATCTTTTTGTTCTGAAATTTCAGAGAAATCTTTGTGTGCTGAAATTTCAGAGAAATCTTTGTGTTCTGAAATTTCAGAAATCTTTTGTGTTCTGCAATTTCAAAAATCTTTTGTGTTCTGAAATTTCAGAATCATTTTGTTTTGAAATTTCAGAGCTTGTTTTGTTTTGAAGTTTTGCCTTTTTGTTTTATATCAGAACTCTTTTTGTCTTGAAATTGCTCTCAATTTTCAGAAACCTTAAACTAATATTTTCTGAAATTTCAGAGCTCTTTTTGTTCTGAAATTTTAAAATTCTTTTGTTCTGAAATTTCAGAACCTTGTTTCTTACTTTTGTATATAATCAACTGCAGTTTTCATCTCTTTTTGTTTTCATTTCAGGAACACCTATTATTGCTAGTTTGGAGATGGGAAGGAACTGTATGACGGTCGAAAATTCCAGTATCCGGTACATTCATGGAAAGATCTCCTGTGTGGATGTGC
Organism: Dysidea avara; assembly: GCF_963678975.1. Classification (NCBI taxonomy): domain Eukaryota; kingdom Metazoa; phylum Porifera; class Demospongiae; order Dictyoceratida; family Dysideidae; genus Dysidea; species Dysidea avara. Next base: position 44,634,190 of record NC_089272.1, read on the forward strand.
TAGGAAAGAAAACAGAAGATGATCAAATTACACAGCAAGAATCGACGTAACTACAAACAGCATGATATCACTGTACATTTAATATGCATTATTTGTATTGGCAGAAAATGGATTCATTTAAAATGTGTTGGTTGCAAAATCTGTATGTTTTTGTACTTCATTATCATGGTATTGCAAATCTGTGGCATTTTGCCCTATTTTTGCAAGTGCAAAAATAGATAATAGATTTTCCCACTTCACTTTAGATTGTGTTGGTGATAACTCTGGTGGAATTGATGGATTTGGTGGAAATGAAGCCCTAGCAGGAATTAATGCTGGTGATGGTGCTAACTCTACTACCATTCCTGGATCACTAACTCCCAGCATCATTAATATAACTCAAACTAGTAATGTTGATATTCCAGGAATGTGGATTCTCAAAAGTGGTCAAGGTGGGCTTCATAAAGTTAAATTTGCTGTATATCTTAATCAGAACAGAATTGCAACGCACACACTCACATACTCACACATGTACACACATACATAGCATGTGCACGTATGCACCACACACACACATACACACACACACACATACACACACACACACGTACACACACACACACACACACACACACACGCACACACACACGCACACACACACACACACACATGTGATATACTATACTCTGAAATGTGGAACTATACTAATATAGCTAAGTGCAATCAGAGCAATCTAGCTCTATAATGTACATCTCTCGCCTCTTATTTAGTTACTGTTCTAGATATAATTCTGTTTTCCATTCCTTTTTGTTTTGGATTTTTAATTTTTTCAAAGTTTCAGACCAAAATACTCTAATAGAGCAGTCACCTGCCGTAAGTGAATGTGCAGTCACATTTCATGTTTTTAAAAGTCATCTGTACCAACACAGTAAAAATAGTGTGTAAGACCTGAAATATCCCATCCATGTTAGTTGTATGTTTAAAACCTCACGTAGCTCCATCTCTCAACTCTTTAGCCTACTCCAACATAAAGTATGTAAGCAAAAGCAACCTGTATCAATCAGTTACTAAGTATAATGCAGCTTTAAAGCTTTTTGGAGAAAATTGTTACCAGATTCAATCTCAGCTGAATTGCATAATTCTTCTGGGGAGCATGCACCCAGAGTCCCTAGATGTATTTAACAGAAACTTGGAAACCTGTCACCCAAATTTCTGGAACTTCCCTTCAGCTTGGAGCTACTCTAGTAGAACTACTCTAATTACTCTCATAGTAGCTACTCTCATAGTAGCTACTCGCATAGTAGCTACTCTCATAGTAGCTACATGCTCTACTATAATTCCTGGGGCTACTCTAATCGGGAAGTCATGTACTCAAATAAAACCTTCAGTTGCAATTTCAAATAAAACTGTAACCAAATTCAATTTCAGTAGGCTAATTTTTCAAAAACTGTCTATGATGGCATATCCCCAGATCCTCCTAGATATATGCTTTGTATGCTGAGTGTGTATGCAAGCTATGCTAATTGCACCAACTACTTTCTTAGCTCTCTCACTTAAAATTTTGTTGTTATCCACTGATAAATTAATATGTACAATGATCCTATACCACATGTAATAATTACAAATACTGCAATAATAACAGCAGTTCTGATAATGGTTCTGAATCATTATTTTAGTAACAGCATTAGACAGGTTGTTTTGTATGCAAATAATACACTTTGTGACAATTTGTCTGCACTATGTCTCACCTTTTATTTTAGTTAAGCTTCTTAATACTGTATGTGACCCGGTATGACAAAACCAGTTTTATTGCCTTTTCAGATATCCGAGTTTGGTAACTGAGAACTTTCCATGTCTTAAAAAAGTAACTGAACTTTGTTCCCATCACTGCATGTGCTATGGAATGGTTTTAAGTTTAAAATGCTACAGACAATTGCAAGTTATTATATTTTGCCAAGTGGTACAAATGGAGATGGTTTTTTGTCAGACCAGGTTACGTACAGTTCTATTTTCAATTTCCTTGTTTAAAACTTTGTTGTTGCTTTCAGCTGCCTGCGTACCAAGAATTCATACATGTTTATCAGAGGTAACTTAGATATATTATCTGATATTTATTCATAATTTATTTTGCTTTTATATGTTTATATAAAGGTTGTTTTATTCTTTTAATATTCTTGTCTATGCAGTTTTATGAGTTTGGGTTTTCACAAAATGACAGAACAGTACCATCTGATGTTATAAATGGGGATGAAAGTTCATCCATCTTCATGTCTGAAGTCTTCAACTTTTATGGCTACAATGCCACAACAGCATATGTATGTAGGGTGCATATTGTATAGGTTTATATGTTAGAAGTTTTAACACATACAGATCAACGATAATGGAATAATCAGCTTTGGTAGGAGCTTTGATGAAGAGCATACTCCACTTGCGTTACCATTACAAGGATCTCTACGTACAACACGGATAGTTGCACCGTACTGGGCTGATGTTGACACCAGAGGAACTGGAAATGTGTTTTACCGTCAGACCACTAATTCTAGTCTCCTTGCTAGAGCAACCAGTGAAATAAGAACAGCTTTTCAGAACAACATTACAATTACCAATTTGGTGATTGCAACATGGGATGCTGTTGGCTACTTTGAAATAAATGATGATAAAGTAAGTTATACTCTAAAGTACATAATTTTGATAATGAAGTGTTTGTGTTGTAACTTTGGTAATGAGATCTATTGTGCATATGTTAGCCAGAGGCAAAAATCTCCATTGTAATGGATTTAGTGTATTCAACAGCTAACAGCTTAAATAAATTCACTTCATACGTTTACTACAACACCATCAACATCCCCCACACAATAGAAAAATAATAATAATTAAACTCAACTCTGGGGATGCTTCAACTTTATGAGTTGTTGCAAATCGTCAAGCTTTTAACTACTACAATGTTTTCTAAGGTTAAGACTTTCCTATTTGTGAAGAAACTCATTATTCATCAAACCAGATTTGCCACAGTGTTGCTTGGGTATAACTAATCACTGGACTGGGCTGCTGGACTGGAACACTGGACTGATATATTTTTGGTTTTTACACATTCTGAGGTTGGTTTAAAGTGTTGAGCCTTGCTAGCTAAGGGCCTTCAGAAAACTTGCAGTCTGCTACTAAAATGATGAGTGTGAGGAGTGGAGTAAGCTAAAACTGACTTCCCACTACTTGTTATGCTCTACAACATTTATACACTTCTTAGTATTGTGTTTTGGAGATTGTAACATATATAGCAATAGCTGACCAAAAATCATTTTACTATATTTGTGCTACCTATGAATCCTTGAACTAAATAGCTCAGTCCCCTGGACACAACCTATCCTTCCTAGGATAATCTATTGTAGTTAAATTCATCCCTACATGCAATATACAAACTCATTGCACAACTGTAGGGTTTTTCTGCTATCGTGATTAGTTCTTACATGTGCTGGTTGGTGTACTATAATATGTGACCAAATTTATTAGCATTGTACAAGCTTGCTACTATCTCTATCGTTGGTTAACCGTAACTAGCACATTCCCTGCAGCATACTGATAAGGAGTATAGTATGTACTGTAGAAGAACATAATAGATGTAGTAGTAAGTTTTTGCTTATTCCACTCCTCACACTCATCATTTTAGTACCAGACTGCAAGTTTTCTGAAGGCACTTGGCTAGCAAGACTCAATAAAACCAACCTCAGAATGTGTAAAAACCAAAAATATGTCAGTCCAGTAGTCCAGTCCAGTGTTCCAGTCCAGTAGTCCAGTCCAGTGATTAGTTACACCCGTGTTGCTTTCTATAGACACACGGAGTTTGATATAATTTTGATATGCATGTTTTCATATCCTTATAGACTAACTCATTTCAGTGTGTACTAGCCACTAATGGAGTAGAGTCATTTGTAATATTTCTATATGCGCATGGGAGAATAGAATGGACTACCGGTGATGCATCGGATGGATTTCTCGGACTTTTGGGAACTGAAGCCCTAGCAGGAATCAATGCTGGTGATGGGATGACTTTCATCACCATTTCTGGCTCAAGAACACCTGACATCATTAATATTGCTGAGACCAGTAATGTTGGAATACCAGGAGTGTATATATACAGAGTTGATCCAGGTAATTATATGCACATCAGTATGTGTGTATATAGTAGATACAACCATTATGGCTACACTGTGTACGTATTTGCTTCTTTCTGTATGTACAGTGTATGTACAATCACCCTACACTGCATGGAGTAATTTGTTTCTATACAAATACTGTAATAACAACAGGTTTTCTGATAGTGGCTCATTATTTGAAGACAGGTTGTGTATTGTACACAAATGATACATTTTGAGATACAAATAGATTAGACATGTTTCACTGTAGTTTGTTTTACTAGACAGCAGTACATGTAACTTTTCCGAAACACCTGATGTTTATTACGTTTGTATAAGTGTTTGTCATCCATGTTCATGTAGCTAGTAACAAACACAAACTAAATAATAACCCTAAGTGTTTTATTGACAATTTGTCTGCACTTGGTCTCACCTCACTGTTTTAATATGTGACCTGGTATGACAAAATCAGTACAGTCTTTCCCGGCAGTTATCAAAATTGAGTATCTGGATTCTAGATATTCAATATTGATATCTGTAAACTTTCCATTTATTAGCTAATCTTCTTGAACTTTGTCCCCATCATCGTGCTCTAAGTTTGCAAAGCTTCAAGTTGCTAACATACTCACAGGACAAATCATTATTTTCGAAGTGGTGTCAACTTAAGTCATGCACATAATAATTCTGTTTTCAATTTCCTTGTTTAACATTTTGTTGTTACTTTCAGCTGCCTGCATACCAAGAAATCATACATGTTTATCAGAGGTAAGATATTGTCTGATATTTATTCATAATCTTACTTTTGTATGTTTTTGTTTTATATAAAGGTTGTTATAATGTTTTAATATTTTTGTTTATGCAGTTTTATGAGTTTGGGTTATCAGTAAATGACAGGACAGTACCATCTGATATTATACGTGGGGATGGAAGTTCATTTATCTCTATGTCTGAAGTCTTCAACTTTTATGGTCGCAATTTTACAGTTGCATATGTATGTTGGATATTTTTATGAATTAAGTTTAAGTATTTAAACACATACAGATCAATGATAATGGAATAATCAGCTTTGGTAGCAGTTTTGATGAAGAACATACTCCAGTTGCATTACCATTACAAGGAGATTTCTGTTCAACACGGATGGTTGCACCATACTGGGCTGATGTTGACACCCGAGGAACTGGAAATGTATTTTATCGTCAGACCACTGATCCTAGTCTCCTTGCTAGAGCAACCAGTGAAATAAGAGCAGCTTTTCCTAGATCTATAAATGTTACAATTACAAATTTAGTGATTGCAACATGGGATGCTGTTGGTTATTTTTCCCTTAATATTGATAAAGTAAGTTTAATTATTAAAGTGTATACAAGGACAAATTTGTCATTTTGAACATGTTTCACATCATTAGACCAACACATTCCAGTGTGTACTAGCCACTGATGGAGTTGAGTCATTTGTAATATTCCTATATGCTCATGGGAGAATACAATGGACTACTGGTGATGCATCGGATGGACTTTTTGGACTTGGTGGAACTGAAGCTCTAGCAGGAATCAATGTTGGTAATGGAGTAACTTCTGAAACTATTACTGGCTCAAGAACATCTAACATCATAAATATTGCAGAGACCAGTAATGTGGGAATACCAGGAGTGTATATATACGAAGTTAGCACACCTGTAGGTAAGTATTTACCCATACAGTTTATAATGCAGTTGTTTTATGAGCAATAATCAAAGCTTTATACAATCATGTTTTAATAGCCCAATACATAATACTGTAATAATTCAAATTGCTTTTTTTTAAAGCTGTGAGTTCTGGTGGAGATGGTAGTTGTGGAGATGACACTAGCTCATTGTTTTTTAGAATTCCTATAATTGGTGGAGGTGCTGGAGGTGTTATATTTACCATTCTAATAATTTGCTGCTTGATATGTTGTGGATGCTGTTGCAGAAGGTATTGTGTGCTTTAATATGTGTGTCTCTCTATATACTGTACTACGGCTGTAAGGAATGTACAGTCTACACAATTATAACTGGAAGTTGCTGAAATACTGATGGGTTGTTCATACATGTAATTATTTGTTGAAGTGTATCAGAAACAAGAATTTTAAGCTCGATAAAGTTGCTCACAAACAAAGTTTGCATTGCTAATAAAAATAGTTCAATTTCATTTTTATTTGTGCTTGTTTTAGCACTGCACATTTCCACCTGCATAAATACTCAACAAATCATCATTTTACAACAGTAAAACAAAAGTTGTCTTCTCAGCTGTAACATCAATGGGTAATTGACAGTTACCAGGGAAGCCTGTACCACCTGTCCATGTATTACATAATGGGTGAGAGTTGACCTGTGGGATGTGGTGCAGTCTCCCGCAAGTTACTAGCCCTTCCCCAAGAGGTTTGCCTATACTGGTTCACAGCACCTGTCAGTGGGTATCATACAAGTATCACAGTGCTGGTTCACTGGGTAGGTGGCCTTGCTAGCTAGGTAACCAAAGGCTTGCTTTTTTACTTTGTGTGTGTGTGTGTATGTGTGTGTGTGTGTGTGATTGCGTTTCACAGTAGCTTTGTTTTTAATTTGCATTATACTTAAACTTATATTAGTATCACTGATACATACACTCAGGCATAATATAGAAAATATGACCAGAAGACAATTTAAAGTTGCATCATCACACAGGGGAATCAGATTTAGATTGAAAAAATTCACCAACAATTATTCTTGGAGCATAATTATGAATAGATGCCCTGATAAATCAAACACAATGCTACCATGATAGCATAGGCATAGCAACATATTTTTAGATACACTGTAGGGGGCTCTGTTCCAGCAGTGTGTAAAGCATACTCAGCATGCAAAGTATTATCTCTCTAAGGGGTATGGGGGCATGCCCTCCACAGGTAAGTTTTGAAATTTTAGCCTTCAGAGGGAACTTTTCCACACTGACTCATCTGACTGCTCTATTAGAAAAACTGACTGTTGTATTAGAATATTTCGATCATTTTACAAGTATCAAAAAAATCTATAGGGGAGCTGCAGCCCCCAAGGTTGCTATGCCTTTGCATGATAGGCCTGTGAAAATGTATGTCAAAAGAAAGATTTTAACACCAAGAAAATGTGTTCCTAAGAAACCATATGCTGTACCAGCAGGGCCTATGATAATAGTCTGACAACTGACAAATTCCTAACAAATTTCCCATATTCTGACCATAATATTGGATTTGGCCTTCCTTTCAAAGTGTAAGTGTCTGAGCTGTGCATTACTACTAACAATAACTACCAGCTGGTTGCTACATTCTTGCAAACCAAGGAGGGACCACAAATATACCAATGCCAACCCCTCTGCTGTGCTGAAACCACATAAAGTAGCTATGCAGCAGTTTTATGGCTGTGACAAACAACTACTTGTCAGCACAACAGGTATTAGTACAGCACTAACAGCGTATTGGTGTGTCCAGTCAACTTTATGTTTGTCTGATCATTTGTAAGTTTGTCAGGAAATTTGACCTGACATTTAAATTCTTATCTTAAGCCCTGTACCAGGATATTATGCACTTACAGTACCTGTAACCAAAAAGTCCAACTTTTAAAAAAAGTATGCACTAAATGGTGTGCTATAGTAATGAAAAACTTATGCTATTGGCAGGATTTGAACCCATGACTTATCCACAATACCCACATGTGAGTTAGGCACTCTTAGACTACTAACTCAACTGTTTATTATAGCATAGATTGGTGTCTAATTTTCAGCAATCAAAAGTATATTGCTAAGGAAATATTAATAATTTATTATGATGTACACTAATATAGCCACAATAGCCATTACATGTTAGCTGCATGCATATTAAATTTGGGTTGCTATTCTCTATGTTTTGTTGTAGGTCTAAAAGAAGAAAGCATCCAATCTCAAATGGATCACTGCCATCTATGACTGTGATAATGAATGAACAGCCAAGTGTGCCAGCACAAATGCCTAACATCACTGCTGATGATGCTGTACATACTGTTAAATTTGCAAGCAAGTTTGCAAAGTCATTTTTGTAAGGAGTAGCTACAAACTGAGCACTAAGAAGACCAATGTATTTAATACTGTATAACTATTGACTGTATGTATGCATGTATACTCTATATTAAATTTGATTTGATTATTGATATTATACTGATAATTATACAGTACATATAATAGTTAGGATTTAATATTTTGTTAAGTCACAGCAAAGTGTACCTCCATGAATTGATCCTCACGTTATCAAGACAGTCTGATTGGAAAGCGTACCACTAAAGTTTAGTATACATTAGCTAATTGTAACCTAATGAAAGTTCTAGATGTCATAATAACAGTACATACATTTACATAACATACTGTAGTTATGGTTTTCTGTACTTATTATTCCTTGGGATAACCTTACCTTGTGATTGTTAATGATGTTGTGCATACTTTCTTGTAGTTGTAGATTAAGGAATGGTTTTTACAGTAATAACACATTGAATCACAGTGAGTTCTGTAGCTGTTGATCATAAGTATTTGATAACCAAGGTTGGGATAGCCAACCGGCTGCTATAGCTACTGACAGTGTGTAGAGGTCCCAGCAAGTCCATGTAATATTTTGAAGAACATTGTTAGCTTTAAAAGTGTTCTTTGGTCAAGTAATGGCCACGTAAGTTTATAACATGTTAGTTATACTGCTGTAGTAGAAAAAATTCATAATAAAGTGAGCAGAACTCCATTGCACTTTTCCTATCTGGTTTATCTGATACTGTAAATGTGGTGACCACACAGTAGCTGTGTATTCTAGTATAGGCCTACCAAGAGATATAATACAGTTGGATTTAACTGATCTAGGGCACCTAAAAAACTTTTGCTGTAAAAATGCTTTTGTTATAATGGCTTTACATATACTTCGTTGACGTGTTCTTTCTATGTTAGATGTTCATCAGTTATAATTCCTAGGTACTTGGCTGATTTATTTTGCTGGTTTCCTTGATTGATTGATTTGTAACAGGTATAGGCAGCTTGTTGCTGATAGTATCTTGGGGAGCTAAAATATCACAGCTCCAGTAAAACAATGTACAATTTTCTGTACATTTGTCTTGAACCATAAGATGTATAAATCAATAAATTCATTTATTATTTGGCTGTTGATATTTAGCTGGTCATTGCTATTAAAAAAACCGTGACATGAAAAGGTATAAGAAACAAAGAAAAAAAGAACCAGGATGTCCTGGACCAGTACCCATGCCTTACCGCTGTACCACTGGTGCTTGCTGCCCGGCTACTTCTCTTGTTTTAGTACTATCTAATGTTACAAAATACTGTACTATATAGCCTAACCCTACCTAATGGCTAAAAACTGTACCCTAATCGGCTAGTTGCGTGTCTTCCTAATCCTAAGAGCACTGTTCCTAATCTTAGAAGCACTGTTCCTAATCCTAGAAGCACTGTTTCTAATCCTAGGATGTCTGGATTCAGTGGAATGGTGGACTGGAATGGTGGAATGGAATGGTGAACTGGAATGGAACAGTAATAAATAATTTCACCCAGTACTCACCTCTTTATAAAGTCCACCTTCTAACAAACAGCACTTCTTTATAAAGACCATTTACTTTAATGTTTAAATTGCTGCTATCTTGTTGTTTTAGAGTGTATCCCCATAGGATGGTCTTATTGATCAGTTGTGTGCCACCTGTTAGAAAAGTCAAAGTGTTATCTGATTTGTAATACAGCCCCATACAAAAAACAACATGTCCATGAAACTAAAAGTAACTGATGACTAAAGGAGCTAATATCCAGTGGCATAGCCAGACTTTTTGCCATGCCCGAGCACTAGGCGGGCAAGCCAGGCCATTCAACTCTGTGCAACACACATACACTTGTCCATCTTCATATGGATAACACTGAATAGACATTTTAAAATGTGCTGTGCATCACTACCTACGTATATATATTCTACCTACACTAACTGTAAGCTTATGACCTTATACTATATTGCAACCACTAGCTAATTATAATGTGCCTTAATACCAGACTAGCAGGGAATTTGAATGAAAGCATGGAGCGCTTATAGTACAGTCGATTGCACGTGTGTTATAATTAATTTGAACATTGCGTAGTACATGAATTCGTCTGGCCATAGATATATCTTGGGGTTTATAGTAGTCTCGCATAGCCAGACCTCTTTTTTCTTTCTTTTTCATTTGGTATGCTGGCTTGCCCGGGTCTGGCTACACTACTGCTAATATCTGGTAAGACCAAGAAATGAATGTTAATACTGGCAACTAACTATTATATAATTTATAAAAATTTGGTCCTTTATCATTGATTCGTGCAGTCTTGCTGCATTTCTAATTAATTCTCTGGATCTTTCAGACTAATTGGCAAGCAATTTGGCCACAGTTTTTCTCCTCTACAATGACTATTGAAAAAGGTACTAACCAAATTGAGGAATGCAGTCAGACTGCACAAGTCAATGACAAAAAATCAATGTTATATAGATTTTTGATTATAGGTACATAGTTGCCAGTATTAACATTCATTAATTTCTGGGCCTCACCAGACATTAGCTCCTTTAGCTGCCAGTTTCTTTTAGTTTTGTGGACAAATCTTTTTGTACAGCCAAGCTGTTTAAATCAGATATTACTCAGGTTTTTCTAGGCATGACATGTGGCACACAATACATTGATAAGACCATCCTATGGGGATACACCCTAAAACAACAATTTAGACACTAAAATAAAATGGTCTTCACAAAGAGGTTGTTGTTAGAAGGTGGTCTTATAAAGAGGTGAAGTGAACACTACGTGAAATTTCTTAATTACCATTCCATTCCAGTCCACAATTCCATTCCACTGAATCCAGATGCCGGCCAAGCATTTTTCCTAATCCTAGGAGTGCTGTTCCTAATCAAAAGGGTGCTGTTCCTAATCTGTGTTTCTTAACTGTAGGGTCAAATTCCAGTAATGTTTCTACAACAAATGAATAAATAAATAAATATTTGCACCATGACCGGTGACTGGTTAAATATCCGCTTCGTTGTTATTATTATTGGGTGTAAGTTACAGTTAAGAAGGAAAAAGCCTGTAAAAACTCATAATCAAATGGATTACTTTTACTCCACGGACTGGACTGGACTGGACTGGAAACAGCTTTTAAACAATAATCCAGGAATTATCCATCTCTTGCAACATTGGAGACACCACTATCGAGCTACAACTGCTACTGCTGGCTCTTCCTTACAAATCAAGACACTAGCGCATGCACTAATTAATTAGAATACACTTACGATATATGCCGTACTAGCAGTGATACAGCGTGATAAAGGCTATTCTTGTAGCGTAGATCTTTTCCTTTATTGTTTTAGCACTAGTGTTACAGCTGTAGAGATGAGCCAGTAATTATTCTTAGCAGGTAGCGAGGTGGCACCACGGGGCGAGGTGCTGGGGCTATGCAAATAATCTGGCTCATCACTACAACCCTAACGCTAGTGTTAAGTACTGAAGCAACAAAGGAAAACATGTACGCTACAACAATAGCCTCTGTCACGCTTTATCACTGCGAGTACACGTGTATCGTAAGTGTATTCTAATTGATTAGTGCATACGCTAGTGTCATCTGACTTGTAAGGAAGAGCAGTACGAGGCGGAGTACACGTGTATCGTAAGTGTATTCTAATTGATTAGTGCATACGCTAGTGTCATCTGACTTGTAAGGAAGAGCAGTACCAGCAGTTGTAGCTCGATTGTAGTGTCTCCAGTGATGCAAGAGATGGATAATGCCTGGATTATAGAGGATATGCGTGCTATATTATTCGAAAGAAAAATGATCAATTACAGTAGTGCGGCGACGCTTTCCAAAAAAAGTTGACGGTGAACGACTACCGAAATTTTGTGAAAATCCCATACATAAGTTAGTCTCGCGTGCCAGACGGTTTGTGTGGGGGCGGCAAATAAACCGTCTGGTCACTGTTGCACACATTCCGGGACCACTGCCGGAATGTTGGCAGAACCAATCAGATCGCTTCGCGCACTCTGTGACGAAACAACCACTAATAATTCAAATTCTTAGTGTAATAAAGAACTGAATCTCGGCTACAGATCACTTTTTCGAAAGTTTAACAACGCCATGGGCTTAGGATCTTTGTTTCCCTAGTACAGGGCTCTTAAAAGCGTTCGTATAGACGGGTTGCCTATTTAGGGCGTGTCCCTTGTGTAACTCGAACAAACGCGACTTTCCGTTTTACGCATGATTACAATGTTGGTCAAGAAGTCAACAAAAAACCCATTTTTTAAAATAGTTAGGCAAACGTTTTTGGTTCTTCAAAGGTACAAGGTAAGTTAAAATCATCCAGTCTATCATTCTAAGTAGTAGCAAAGTCTTACAAAGAATGTTTTCAGCGAGTTTTATCGCTTTCCAAAAACCCGAGATTGAGAGAAAATCATCTTCTCGTTCAGCCTTCACCTTACACGCTTGATATGTTATAGCTCGAACCTTTCTCTATAACATACTTTCTGTTCTGAAGGCTGGCTAACTCCTGCTTGCTAAAGTTAACCGAAACGTTCATTTTCTCCAATAGCCGTAATACATTTTTGACTTAGCGAACTCGGAAAGTATGTGGAAAATTTACGGTAAAACGACCACGCCTTAAAAAGGCAACCCGTCTATAAGAACGATCGTGGTTCGCTACGGATTTGTGAAACGACAGAATTGTCGAGGAAGACGTTCAGTAATGTTTCGAATACGTCACCAGGACATTACCAGTACAATTATTGTCTTAGTCTGCTCAAAGAGGTGATTGGAACGATTATTGCATCATCCTTGGCGCAAAACAATGCCGTGATGTAATCTAATTGCATTCCAGTGAGTTCACGGAAAGTGTGCAACAGTGACCAGACGGTTTATTTACCGCCCCCACAAAAACCGTCTGGCACGCGAGACTATACATAAGTATGGGTAGCTAATGCGGCTCAGACTATAACTCACCACTAATGCTACAGGCAGGCTTTCTCTCGCCAGGTGTGTTACCTCCTAGATAGAAGAAATCACCTCTCCGTAAGAAACGCTGATAACTTCGCTAGGACTATAACTCACCACTAATGCTACGGGAAACCTTTCGCTCGCCAGTTATACTATCTCCTGGGTAGAAGAAGTCACCGCTCTGTAAGAATCGCTGATACTGCCACGCTATGAATCAATTCGCACTTAATTCACCGTCAAAAGATCACGTGCTTATTAGAATGTTTTCGGTATGCATATTGTCTATTGTTTAAAGCTGTTTCCAGCTTAGTCCGCGAGTCCAGTCCAGTCCGTGGAATAAAGTACAATGGCGGATCCAGGATGGGGCATTTGGGGCAAATGCCCCCCCCCCCCCCCCCCCTTCAAGAAATTGCATACAAGATCGAGATACTCTAATAGAGCAGTCAGTTACTCTAATAAAGCAGTCACAATGTTCATGAGGCAGTGTAGCTTACCTATGAAGCTATAAATAGGATTTTATTTTACATAACAGACGTGATATATTTGGTAAAGGATCACTAGCTATTATTGTAGTGACCTTTTTTTTTTTTTTTTTGTCTTCAACTGTTTTTCAGCAAGGTGCCCCCCTCTTTCCAAACTCTGGATCCGCCCCTGAAGTAGGCCTAATCATATATATATATATATATTGAGAGACAATGATAATATAAATAAACACTTAAACAGTGGGCAGAGAGGCAACCAGTCCTGGAATGATGGTATTTTTGCCATTACAGAAGTAGCATTGCCACGTTGAACATCAATGGCAACCTTCTGAATCAAAAATTGGGTGGCCCTATTATCACCAGGCTGTTCCATCACCCGGGAACCTATCCGCCTCACTAATGAGTGTGCACATGATCCCCAAGCACCCAAGGTCTCAACACATAAAGGGGAGAAGTGAAATGATGGAATCAGAGAAGAATACTTTCTGCACTTAGCTGACTCTGCAGAGTTTGCCAGCCAGCTGGCACCACTTGCAAAAGTAGATAAATTAGATGGGCCAGGGTGTCTGAACAGGTAGTAAAGTCCCAGAGCAAGGGTAAGCCCCATGACCAAGGAATCAATGACATGCCATCTGGCCTCTTACCATATGACACACACCGACTGGCTCCAAAACAGCAGGAACACCTCCAGACACCAGAGCACGACGAATAGTTTCATTCACTGCAGCATGCCGAGGAATACGGCCTCTACTAGCCTGCATGACAAACCGTGAGTTCCAAAAACATCAACTTTACTGCCACAAACACACGTATGCTCGACAACGATGGGAACACCGAGACGTAGACCAAGAGCAGTCCTCAAAGACTCATTGTCCAGCTTAGTGCCCAAGGAAGGTACAGGTAGAGCACCAAGCCATGCACCAGACTCTGAGGAGGAAACTGACAGTAGTTGAGCCTTTGTTCTAACATCAGAGGCAGAGTCCAAAAGAGATGAAAAATGGTGTTCGTAAAGCAGTTCGTCCCAACTATGTTGATAATGTCTGCGGTCTTCAGGAGCCATAGGATATTCAGCAGACCATTGGTCAAGAGCCTCGTGGAGGAGAGAAGATTCAAAAGTTAAACCGGAAGGAGTCAAGATGGAAGAAACTAGTTCGGAGGTACTATGAAGGGAAAAAAGATAACTGGGCAGACTTAAATCAATAGCACTACGGATTCCCAAACCTCCTTTGGCAGCAGGGAGAATAGACTGAGCCCACACAGAAGAACTGATGTTTATGTTGGTAATAGTCTGGAGGGAAGTGCGGATTAACTCATCAAACTTCTCTAAAAGTCCAGGAACCCTCCAGGATGGAGAAGCGCGCAGGACAGCGTTGAAACCGGGTCACTACTGCTGAGCATGATCCGGATTTGACCCGGATGTGACCCGGATTAAATTAAGCCGAGGCGCGCAATAAGAGCTATGTTTCGGGTATTCTCGAGCGACTCAGGCGGCGAGACTACGTTTTGAGCGTTCGATTCGTGTTGAGTAAACGAGTAGTTATGTTATAACTAAGCCGGTAAGTTTATAATTTAAAATCAGTCAGTGGGTTTGGTTCCACGTAGCTACTGTGAGTTTACAGACAGCAATTGGGTGTGGCTTCGTACATACTTAGTATTGCAATTTCCCAATATATTAAAATGGGTGTGGCTCACAAAAGTAATTATCCTGCTGCAAGACTAGACCTAGACTATATACAACTCATACATTAATCGATTAGTGGGCGTGGCCCCACGTAAGCTTGCAGACAGAAACGGACACAGTTCATGCTACAGACTGTACTTACTAATAAATGGGCGTGGCTGAGCATATGTTTGTAACGTGATAAGTGGGCGTGGCTCACGAAAGAGCTAAGCGACTAGCGTTTATAAGTTCCACGTCGTCAAACGATCAATTTCGTTTCTCACGTGATCCAATCCGGGTCAGACCTAGTCTCGCGTAGCCAGACCCTATTTCTCCGCACGTCGCTTATCGATTGGAAATTATAAGCGCCTGCTCCGAAAGCAGGCGCTTATAATTTCCAATCGATAAGCGGAGCAGGCGCTTATAATTTCCAATCGATAAGCGCCGTGCGGAGAAATAGGGTCTGGCTACGCGAGACTAGGTCAGACCCTGATAATTTGTAAACCGGGTCAGACCCGGATGACCCGGAGAAAATGTGACCCGGATGACCCGACCCGGTTTCAACGCTGGCGCAGGAGATAAAGGAGTTTGGGGATGGCAAAACAATGACGCAGCTGATAAAAGGCATCATGAGCAAATAAAGTCTCCAGACGTGAACTAAGAGTCTGAATACATCCAAACTTGGATTCGAAACTTGAAGGTAGTGCATCAAGAGTAATAGGGGAACCCAACAAAGTCACCTCTGAAGAACCAAGGGAACGGACCCCAGGTGCAACAGATTGTAGTTCATCAATAAAGGGGGTGGAAGATGCACCTGCAATGCATACTTCACATTTGGAAAGGTTCAAGGAGAGTCCCAGGGAAGAAGATTGTTCCAGAATATTTGTGAAATCTGCTAGAACAGACTGTGGTGAGCCGCCGAGAGTGCCATCATCAAGATAGCAAACATTAAAAGTTGATACAAGCTCACTAGCCAAGGAATGGATGGCTAGACTGAAAAGAACTGGACCCAAGGGGTCACCTTGCTGCACACCAGTAGCAGATGGAATGATGGAATCACCAAAAAACAGGTGAGCTGAGGTACGATAAGCAAGCCAGACAAAGGGAAATAAACAACTAAACTTCTCCCTCACAACGTGAAGAAAGCGGTCACGCCTGACGCTATTGAAAGCACTGCGGTAGTCCACCTTGAGTAGAACTAGTGGATGACTGTGAGTACTTGATGACAAAAACTTACGGGCAGCATGAACCGTATATATATATATATATATATTTTCCCCCGGGCTGGATGTACTGCCCTTGCCTACCACCCCCAGCACCAAGGAGCAAGCTTAAGTGTGCTGGACAACTGAAAGGAGACAACTAAAAGTCCCTAGGGCCAGCAATATGGCCCATTTCCGGGGAAGCATTGTTGGAACAATGAAGGATGGATCGTGCTCCCCGGATGCACATTGTAGCTAGCAGAACGAAGCAATGAAAATGACAGTGTGGGAACATTATTATATATTTGACCATAAATTTGACCATATTTGACCGAAGCAATGAAAATGACAGTGTGGGAATATTATATAATATATATATTTGACCATAAATTTGGTAGCTAACAATGTTTTACGTATCGAGTTATAGCCATGCCATGATGCATGCATGCGCCCAATTTTCAGAGTGATTTGATTGAGGGTTAATTAAACTTAATTTCCTTTTCTATGCGCCTGCTGAAGTTTTCAGAGTGAGAAGATCGTTTTGACATAGATTATATATTCCCTACTGAAGGCATGTGGTGTCAGTATCGCGTGTTCTCGCTCGCACTAGGTGAGAAATCCATTATACATTTAGAAATCTTGAATTAGATTCGTTTCGGTCCATTAAATTATTAAATTACCAGTGTTGGGAGTAACGCATGTAACGCGTTACGTAATATTATTACTTATGTGGTAACAAAGTAATATAACGAAATACGCTATAAAAACAGGTAATATAACGCAAGCTACTTTGCTTACAAATGTAACGCGTTACCTAAGTAATATAGTTACTGTAACGAGTCTAATATTACGTAATATTATTACTACAAGTAACGAAGTTACTAATCTCGTTAGTTATCCTCTGAGTAACGCCTAGCCACAACGAAGTAACGAGGCCTACTGAATGAAGCTTATTCACCAGCTTCTTACTTATAACCAAAATTTGCATATTGTCCAACAACGCAATCATGTCACCTGATAAGGTGGTAGTTTCACACGTGACAGCTTAAGGCTGTGGACACAAAGTAATATAATATGTAATATTATTACAGTTACTTTATTTTATGGGTAATATGTAACTGTAACTAAATAGTTCAGTTGCAAGTAATATGTAATATGTAACTAGTTACTTTTACAAAGTAACTTGCCCAACACTGTAAATTACCAAGCAATCAGTCGAGTTTTTTTTAGTCACACACCGAATATACTCTGCACTATTAAGCCAACGACCAGTTTGTACCATTTGCCTGCTAGTTTAGCCGTACGGAGAATATCTGTTTACAGTTTACTAACAGATGAATCGTCGATCGACCCGACTACAAATCCCATTTTAGTAAATTACCGGGTTCTGTTCAGTGTAGCCACAGGCGTCAATGAGTGTAAAAGTGATAACAATTAGTGCTTGTGGTGACAACGGTATTAACTAAATTGTTTACACTTGTGAGCGGTAGCTACAAATGCGTAGCTGAGCAATTAGCTAAACCGACTGCGAGTAGCTACGTCTATAGTTAGCTAGCTACCTCGTGATGCAAGTGGCTAGTTAGTGTTGCGAGACGTGTGCATTATACTGTATAGTTGTTCTACTGAGCCTATAGTGTGAAGAGTGAGCGAGAGTGAAGGGTTAAGGAAACTATGTTTAGCCTATCTACTATTCAGCTGTTGATCCTTGTTAGTGGAGTTACACTGAACTGTGGAGAGGAGGAATTAGACGAGAAGCCTACTTGTATACATGACGAGGTACAGTTCTAGCTAATAGACAATTTGTTATCAAAGTGTGAAAATAGCTTTCCATGACTCAGTGAGTAACCCCCCGGGCTTCAGAGATAATTAACAAGTTACAGATTCCAGTGGATTTCATCTTCCTTTTATCCCTATGCATAAGCTATATGAAAGTGTATCAATCATCTTGTTACATGCTTGCTTTAAAAAATTGCGTAGATACTAGCACACAATGTTCACATGTGTGTACTATGCATACCAGTATAGCTACTAGCTAAGGCCACTTATTGTTTGTCTCTCTCGCCCTAGCTTTGCACGTTTTTACCTCTAATTCCATAATCTCATTGTGTTTAATGAAAGTTATTAAGCTAAGTTGCTTGCATAGTTGAAAGTAGGCTAGATAGACCGAATTGAAGTCCCACCTCAATATCAGGGCAAGGGTGCCGGATCCAGGGGAGGTTCAAAAGAAAGGAACACTATCCGCAACTACTGTATATATCTTAAAGTAACAGTATCTTCAATTTACAATTGAAGGTGTCAGCGGCAAAAGGGGACAAGTGCCATTTGAAAATTAGATGACCATGTGATGGGCATTAAGCAGGATTTTGCGACATAGTAGAATTCTGGTAATATTTGCTAAAAATTATTTTGAGACTGCTATGAAAATGTTATTATTTCAGCTGTTTCTGAATCTACAGCTTATGTTTAGCTTCTGGAACCAAATCTTGAGTGGCTTTTGAGGAATAATGTGCCACTATAGATTAATATGTACTGTAATAATATTATGGTATAGTATACAACAATTGAGTTTATAATTTTGAAAATCATGTGAATAAAGTTGTGGCTGCATGTTGCTGGGGACCAAGTCACCATTGGGTCTGGAAAGTTTTTCTGTATTTTAGTCACATGTTTCTGACTCCCTGTATTCACAGGCTTTACACCTTCTCATGGGTCCCTAGTGGGATAGCATTTACAGAACAGAATTACACCTAACAATTGAAAAAATTGTTTGCACTGCCTTAAACACACCATCTACAAGTTTAGAAAGTAATAGGGAAAAATATTTATCCACTGCAGATTGCTGAAACAGATCCATACATTGTGGACCTTTCCAATCAGTATGGAGGATTGAATAAGAGACAGACTTCAACAATGAACCACTCCAGTATCAGAATACATCCAGAATTTGTAAATGTTACTCCTTCAGCTACCACAATTTTACAAGGAACAGATAGAATACTGTTTCGCAGTATTAAAACTCTAGAGAGTATTTTAATGGTACATCCTGTGCAGGGCAACTTCATCATACCACCAATGTGTACTGAATACACTTCTGGAGTCAATGAGGGTAAATGTAAATCACCTTTACCAACTCAGAGTGACTATAGATGTAGAGACTTTCTTGATGCAATTCCTCCATCATACATTGGTGTCAGAGAAGTTTGCACATCACCTAATTCAACAACATCATGTACTCTACAAGGCCCTAATGGTACTGGAATTCCAAATACTGACTATTTGTTGTTTGTGTCTACAATATCTTCTGGTAAGCTTACAGTATTTCTTGAACTGTACATGTTGATGAGTTTTATCTATTCATTTTAAAGCAGTATAATAGTACTACTGTACTGTGTATTAAAGTTTACTTAGTTACCTGGATGAAGTGTGGCATGCACTTGTCTCTTACATGTTAGGGCAGAGCTTTCCTACATATTGTATTACAGGTACGATACAAGTAGCAACAATGTTCTGTGTTTAACTCAAGGTACAGTTTTCTTACCATGACCACTGCAAACTAATTTTGCAACCATTGCATGTAGCAGCAAGTTATTTACAGTACTTGAAAATTAGGATCTTTCATTGAAGGATTAAATTAGAATCAAACTAGCATCCTGATACATTTTGTATTATACTCAATTTTAAGCTTAGTACACTACGCTACCTTATTATACAAATGTTTGGAGTTAAGTATCATGTTTCTATATTTATAAACTGTTAAAAATATTTTGTCGAAGCTAGTATCTGACGAAAATTAATCATGCAAAATTTTTTTTGCCAACGTAATATTAGAGAAGTTGAATGAATTCAGTTAACTGCTTTCTGGCCACCTGGATCGAAGCTTAGCCGTTGGCATTTCAAGAGTATGTATTTGTTTCAGTATTTTAATATATAAATCATGAGTGGATCCCAGGAGATAGCTGTCCTCGTCTATTTCACCGCCAGCGATAGCGTTCAGTGGCAATGATTCCATGCCATATGACAGGACACATTAAATGAAGTATGTATACAAATATGCAAATTGCATGGAATGAGCTTCTAACTACAGCAATTCCACATTCACTGCTTGAGTTCGTGACGGACAACTCTGAATGTGTTATAAAGACTTTTCTAGATTCTCTAGTGTTTCCACAATGATAGCTGATCTCGATCTACCCACCCTGTAGAGCAGAAGGAAAATTACAAATGCTGTATAAATCATTCATCATTTAGCTGATATTCCAGATGATTGTTTAACTCCCATTCCCTCCTTTCTATGAAGTGGCTATTTTAATCAAATAAATACTAGAGTGGACAGTTTTAAATTTTCCTTCTTCCCTTCAGTGATTAAACTATGGAATAATCTACCCCAGAACATTGTTAATGCTCCCACATACACTGAGTTTTGTAATAATTTGGACACTTTTATAATTACACTTGTGCATTATAATCATACATGATTCCTGCACAGTACACAATACAATACAATACAACAACTGTCTGAGGCTCAATCTGGGGTGCAGCCTCCATGGAACGGAGATGGCACACTTAAGTTTCACTCTGCTTGTTATTCTGCTTCTCCTATATACAAAAAGGACAGTACAATCCTAACGAATTAATATAATAAGGCTACATACACGTAATTCACTGTTAAACATTTTTCGTCGCTTGAGGAAACGCACGAAAATTTAACTCGTGAAATTTCTCGCAGCTTATATTTATAGAAATATGGTACCATGCAGACAATAATGATCTGGTTACAGAGACTTGTGCGTATAAAGGATCAACATGTGGCTTTTCAAAGTTCTAAATGCCTCATTGTCATTGTCTGCAGAAGTGAAGTCCATTAAACACAGAGTTGTAATATTTAGTTCTTTTGAGCTATCTATTTCATCCACATGGCTCCAATTGTAGCACTTGTCATTGTAAAATTTTTGGTGAAGCATTAAACTAGGGATGCAACAATTTTATCATTATTTCAGGACTAATGGATATGTGTGGAATTTGGAATTATGCTGGCATTTTGAAGTTAATGGTGAGAAAATTGACTTTAATAGAGTTGTCAGAAATTCTAATAGAACAGTCACACAATTGTAGCACTCCAGCAAGGCAGTCACGTAGAATTATGAAATACTTTAATATAGCAACTAGCAGAAAGAATGGAAGATAATTGCTGATGCATCATTGTAATTGTATAACACAGCAAACTGGTGGCAAAATTTTGGGTATTATGGGCATTTCTTGAAAGGTAATACTGTAGGTGATTATTTTGAATACAGCTCAAAAGCATAATGCTGAACTTTGTGAGCATAATAGCCTCATTCCTTCAAACGCAACTTGTTCCTTATAACCTAGAATACAATATCTATGCTGATCATGTATGCTTAATGAGTTTAATTTAAGTTGTGTTTTTCATTTTATTAGAATTTTGTACTGGAAATGTTTTGGCATTTGCTTCCACTTGCATGTTGGATGTGAGTGATAATAATAGACCTGTGGCAGGATTTATTAATATTTGTCCATTGGTAAGAGAGTACATACATACACTGAGTACAGTATATATACACACTGGGTCATATAATTACATCTAGTAGCCAAGGTTACCTGAGACCCAGTCTGCGAAAAGGGGTCTTATAGCCTATCCAAATTGTCAAGTTTGACTAATCATAACTCCTCATGTTTTCAACCTACGTATCACCTTCATATTACACAAATCCACAGTGCTGTGTTAGGGGTATACGGGTACCACATTTCAGGGTGATACCATAATCATAAATCAAGTTACAGGTTGCCAAGTACATGCAATTGAAAAGGCTAAAAGACCCCTTTTTTGCAGACCAGGTCACCTATACTGTATACACACTGTGTGCTGAAATAGTGCAGATGTTTTGTAGCTACACACCGACCACCATTATCATTTTGTTAATTTAATATATTTAAGTTGTACAATTGTTGCATAGGTTATAAATTTTGTCATGCACAGGGGTTGAATTACTCAGCTGACAACAGTGAAACTGCTTATAGGTTGCTTTTGCATGAAATACTTCATGCTATTGGCTTTTCTAGAAGTTTATTTCCATGGTAAGTTTGTGTTAGAATACATATTTTGTACATCAGAAATCATTCATGTAGGTTTGTTGACATCAATGGCACTAGCTATAATCCAATTAAGATTATTTCTAGTCCTTATGGATATACAGGTGCATTTGCTGGTCTAAAGGTAATGACATTTGACCACACAATCTCTACACTTTGCTGATATTTTTTTTTAGACCCTAGAATTTGCAAGATCATACTATGCATGCGATTCTCTGGAAGCTGTATACTTGGAAAATGAAGGAGGTGATCTCACAGCTAGGTTAGTCATAGTTAAAGTTAACAATACTCTTTAAGCATCATATATACAGTTTATACTGGATATAAATGATGCTTATTATAACCATTTATGGTGGATGTGCTTGATGGCACAAGAGTGAATTTATGGAGGGGGATTGCCATGGGATGCTGAAACAAGCCCTTCCAAAATTTTACTATGTACTAGCAATACACAGGTGCAATTGCACCTGAAGCATACATGGACAAAGGAAAGACGGAAATAACAAGAAGGGAGGAGCTAATCTCTTCTAGAAATCAGCAAAAGGGGTTAAAATTATATTGCAGAGATAATACCTGTAAGCTACTTATGAGGAACTAAGACTAGTGTGTATGCTGAAAATTCACCTCTTCTTCTTCATACGTAGTAGTGTGAAAGTTGCATCATTTGTGAGAAACTTTCCATATCATTTGTACTCCTAATGGCATTCATTTTTGATACAGTGCCATCACAGATTTAACCTTTGGTGACCTTTGCAATCATTTTTATACTAAAAAATTGTCGGTCTCCCTTAGGCATTATTTTACACTATTAAACATTGTCCAAATTAAAGATGTTGAACTAAGAAACAACTTGACATGTGTTTGAAGTAAATAGCTCATTCTAGCTCATAAAAGTTATGATCACTTTTATTAGTCAAAAAATTCTTATTTATCTGTCGTTGGGGTGTAAATTACAAAAGAGCAGATAGCTTTATAGAATTTCATGGCTAATGCAAATGATCATGTCCAGATACTGTAAAGCTACACAGTAAAAAATAATAGGAAGATTTATGTAACCCAATAATGGTGGAAACTCAAGTACAGTACGGTAACTAAAATTTTGTAGGTAGAAATAACTAAAAATCAAGTAAAATAAATCTATAAATTAAACAATGCCAAAAAGGTTTTATGGTAAAAAGTATACACAAAACACATATATAGGAAAGTAGATTTAACCCACTAAATGTTGCAATTACATGCTCAGTGAGCTGTGCTCCATTGTAAATGAGAAGTTGCCTGCCACTAGGAGGTACAGTAGAATGCTTGTAGAATAGAAAGTGAGCTGTCCTCTGTTGTAGACAAGATGTTGCCTGCCACCAGGAATGGACTGCTTGTAGAATGGTATGCACAAAGCGCATATGCACAAAGCGTATGTATGAAAGTAGACTACTGTTGTAAATGAATTAGTCCGGCTTAGCTGCATGTAGGTGAATTACAAGTGTAGTCTGGTGGATATGCCAGACTTTGGTGCTTTGTGTGTACATATTAGTAGTATATCTAGGTAGTTGCTACTATTGAAGTTGTTTCTACCTTTCTATTTTGCTGTGTATAGGAAGTGAATATCCCTACTGTTCTGCAGAGATATTCCACAATCAAAATGCAAAGTAGGAACATTAACTTCTTATTGTTTTACTGTATCTGAATATTACTACTCTGATCAAACTTGTTTCAGTACTCTTTATTGCAATGGTACTACATTGTCCCTACTCTAGTTTAATGTTTTTCTTATACTTGTTTGTGAACTATTTTTTTGTCAATTCATGATCACTATTGAATAGCTAACTACCCTCACATAATTATGTAATACGATTCTAGTTTTAATCATAATCATGAGTGAGGTCATGATCTGCAGCAATCATGAATCTAATAATCCAATTACTACCCCTTGAAGTAGTGTCACTCCCAAGCTGGCAAGAAAGAATTTGCTCCAACAACTTTTCGTTGCACTGTGGAAAGTAACTCAAAGATGATCTTGAGGTATTGAGCTCTTCAGGATAGTGATGATGATGAACATTTCCTCTACTCTACCCTAGTTATAGTATTCTCCCTGTATGTACTGTATTAGTAGCTAGTTATGTATAGTTGTAGCATAATTGAAGTATGTAATTATATGTAGCCAACTTTTCCTTTGTAGTTTAGCTTGTACTTTATTATTTGTGTAAGACTATGCTTTTTCGTCTTTCCACTGGGAATGATTGCATAATTCAGGGATAATTATACACAAGGTTTGCGGTCATTCCAGCTTCATGGCCACCCGTCTGGAACTGATATACATGCATGTATTCCAATAATTCTGTTGGTGCAATAACATTGTGAAAGATGCATATCCGGAGATGAAAACCATAACTGTGCTATGGCTGCCAGGAAGGATAAGAGTAAGCCAATAGTGCATGCACTGTTTGGCTATCAATATGGTTTCTTCTTAAGTGAATTCAAAGTGTTTCTGTGAAAGAAGTAGGGCCATAGCTGTAGCCACTTTTCTGCTACGCTTGACTCAATGCATCAGGCAGGCAGGCAATAAAAAAATCCCATTAAATATATGTCTTAAATTCTGTAGCAACTTGACAAAAATATTGTGAGTTGGTCGATCTGAAGGCATTTTGGACTATATTTTACCCAACCAATACTGTCACGTCATCATGAGGAGAAATTGAGGCAGGTCTTTAGGTGATATTTATCACAGGCCATGCCCACACCTTTGTTGTTCTACTATAGTATTGTATGATACAGTAGCTAGTAAAGTATTATTAATATCAATATAAACAAAAAAGTAGATCGTCATCTACTATTCAAAGGAGAGATGTTTTACTATAACTATCAGAAATTTCCAACTACAAATTCACTTACCCTGATGAAATAAATTGAAAACTCTTTGAGAAGCAGGTGCAAGATACATTTTCACTGGTTGTGATTTCATCTTTTAGTGGTATTACTTATTAACATCAATGTAGGCTACTACATTCTCCTAAAATGATGCACCCTGCCTAAAATTCCATAAAAATGATCCTAGAAACATCTTACATGAGGAAAATCACCTTCACGAAATAATATTACCCATTTAACACAGCATTACAATCAAGAAAACACTTACAGATGGCTGGATATAGAATTCAAAAAAAAATTTCCCAAATTCAAATTTTGTCTGCCTGCCTGTCTGCCTTCCTGACCACAGTTGCAAGACTGGAGGCCAAATGAAGCAGCGTATATACATGTCACGATAACAAACTGACTAGTGGGAAGTACCTTTTGGTGTTCTGACAAGTGTGCTCCCTCTGCATAGCTGCACCTTGTATTTCCTTAGTTGTGTTCTTCATGTAATGAAACCATAATGCAGGTGTTAATTTTCTGTATTAACACTTTCCTTGAGCAGTATGTTTAGGTACCAAAAAATTATTCAAAGCACATTATACACTACTGTAAAAGATACTGGACACCCGGTAGATGCTGTAACTTCATGAGAAATAGATTGTTAAGAGGAGTGCAGTTGTCTTGTTATTAATCAACCAAGATCATTAATGGGCATGGTCTCAAACATATCGAACACAATAATCACACCCTTATTGGTTTAGTATAATAATAGTGCCAGACTTGTGATGTTCTAACACAGCAGTCACCCTAATAGAACAGTCACATGTGTTATGCTGTATGCTATAACAAAGACAAACTGAACAAGCTATACATTAACTTGACATGAAGTAGGGATCTAAGAAATAAAAAGTAGTGAAACAAGGCATGAATGATGGTATTGCAGCATAGCTCAGTGGGAAAATCCCTACTTTGGCATTCAACAAAACAATCGCTATCATGCCAGTGTAGAGATTGTCTCACAGAGCTGTGCTGTAATACCATCATTCATCTCTTGTTTCACTACCTTTTACTGTTTGGATCTCTACTTAATGTTAAATTAATATAATATATAATTAAGTTTCTGCTAGACCCCTTGAAATTCACTCCAACTGCACTACAGCATTTATGCTGTGCCATTTATATTGCTAGTAATATACCACTACCAGCTAGAAAAATATTGTTGATTAATTTAGCTAAAAGTGGTACAAGTACGTATAAGGAAAAATTTAGTTTGATTAGGGATCATAGAATAAAAATTAGGGAAACAAGGGAGGTTGCCTACACCTGCAGATATCTAGTGGACATTATTAATCCCTACTTCAGCCTATACCCATGACTGAACCAGGGATTAAATGTCCACTAGTATGTCTGCAGGTGTAGGCAACCTCCCTTGTTTCCCTACTTTTATTTCTATGAACATAACATTCCTAATTTTTCCTTATACTTGTTTGTTTACTTCTTTTGTAACATTATTGTGACTGGTGAACCCACGCGTACCACATCAGAAGAAGGGATGGTGCCAGAGATAATGTTTCATCTGAACACGTGCCCCGGGTATCAATTACTGACTCGAAAGTGAAGTAGCCATTATGCTTCGGTATCAGCTATGTTCACCCCATTATACAGTGCTATAAATGAAGAACAGTAGGAAAAGCACCTCTGTAATCAATCCAGTCACCATGAAAAAAGACAATTCGCAAGCCCCAACTAGCTCCTCAAAAATGAATGGTGGCCATTACACTTGGCTTTCACCTATTTCGGTCCATTACACAATGCTACAACCGAAGAACACTGTAAGAAGCATCTCTGCAATTAATCCAGTCACTATGGGCGAGATACTAACACAGCCATAGGGAAGCTGCATCGTGCTATCGCGAATCAACACCTTGTGGAGGACAAAGGCAAGTCCATGATGCGTGTATTGTATGTACTGCAGTTGGTGAAAAGGCACATCTCAGGTTGAGTGATGTCAGACAGTGAAGACATCAAGCCCATAGCTATTGTATATCCATTGTCAAGATATTCTTGGATGAAGGCATCAGTTAGTTAATTAGGTAGAATAAAATTCTGTAAATAGATAAATTTTAAAATTCCATAGAAACTTTTTGGAAGGGTTAGCGGTTGGTCTGAAGACATTTTTCGGCTTGGCTGTACCTAACTAATGCTGCCAAGTTGTTGAAGGGAAACTGAGGCTGGTTTTAGGGTGATACTTTTGGCTAGAAAAGCCCAGTTCTGTATGATCCCTAATATACAGTACTACTACTGCACTGTATGATTCAATAAAGTTTAGTCAAAATTATCAACTAATTTTGCAAAAAAATTCCCATGTAGGCATGTCCCCATGCTCCACACAGTACTAACTCTAGCTACTAGTTGTATCAACCAGTTACCACTTTTCTTAGTTCCCACTATAGATGACCCTAGCTTAGCACCCCTTGGGACGAAATCCTTGAATGTTGGTAGATTCTGTTGTCCATTTCTTATCTAGCTCTCACTGGGAAATGAGAACACTTTATCATGAAGTGATGAATGGATTATTATCACCGTAAGTGTACTTTGTATAGCGTAAATATGGCGTATTAAGAATATACGTACACAATTTTTATTATCATATAATGCACAGTGACTATAGTATATTGAGTGAG
This sequence comes from Dysidea avara, assembly GCF_963678975.1. Taxonomy (NCBI): domain Eukaryota; kingdom Metazoa; phylum Porifera; class Demospongiae; order Dictyoceratida; family Dysideidae; genus Dysidea; species Dysidea avara. The sequence continues at coordinate 44,662,257 of NC_089272.1, forward strand.
CTCACTATTGCCCTGCTGGAAGACAGTGGATGGTACAAGGCTAACTACACTGCACTGTATGAACTTAATCAACATCCTCTACTGTGGGGTAAAGGTGTGTCAAGTTGGTTTGTATTTAGAATTTTTATGTATATGCAACACTTTGATGTGCAGTACAATGCATACAGCCATTCCATTTGGTAATCATGTTTCTGTTCCACTGCCTACATCCTTCTCTGAGAATTTGAAGTTTCAGTAATACATGCATGAAAAAATCAAATCTGGCTTGATGTTTCAGAAATACACATCATTGAGCTGTAAAAAGTATCTAAATTTTACTGTTTACCGAGTGTCATAATAGGCTTGTTTTATCAGTTAAAATATGTAAGAAATTGGTATGATAAAACTGTAAGTATATTCTAACAGAACAGTCAGTAAACCAATCCAAGGAGCAGTCATTTCATTGCTGTGATGTTGCTGTATTCCAGCCACACATTTAAAACTGAATTTCATAGGACCAGAAACATTATTAACCAGTTTAAGTAGCCTGATAATCACCCTCATTGCAATGATATACACGTGGATTTATGGGGGTGCATGGGGTCCAAAGCACCCCTCCAAATTTTTACTATTTGCTAGCTAGAAAGATAGTAGAAGCTACAGTACAGGTGCAGTTGCATCTAAAGCATACATGAGCAATGAAACCGTGGAAAGAGTGAGAAGAGAAGAGCTAATCTCTTCTAAGAATCTACAAGAGGGGATCAAATGGAGTAAAACTGCTTTAAAAGGTGCTAAACATTGAAATAGTCATATAAAACAGTTAACTACTCTAATAGAACATTAATCATTAAGGTAGTGCCCTTTAGTTATCATTTCTATGATTTCACTTAGTTAAAGTGACTCATAATGCTATTCAATTAAGTTCAGTCAATATTATCAATCTCAGAAAGCTAAATTTGCAAAAATATTCTTGTGAGGGCATGCCTGTAGACCCCCTAGATAAACGTGCTCCTCATGCTGAGCGTGCTTTTCACACTGGTAGATGCTCCTAACTTACCCCTTCCCTCCCCCATAAATCCTATATCCATCCCTGCACACCCTCTACCTGAAATAAATGTTACATATGTACTGATGACAATAGTGAAGATTTAATGCTAGTTGAAAAATCATTTTTAAGTTTGATACTAATGAATACAAGCTGCAAGTATCTTTAATTTGTCATGATTCTCTGACTGGACCTAAGGACCAGGCCTGCAAAAACAGGACATGTGAGCACAGGCCACACCATGTCACATATTTAACAGGTCATACAGTATCTCAGTATTGGGATAGATTTTCTGCATTCTGTTAATTTATTATAAATAAAGCCAAGGAAAATGGTTAAGATTTGATTAGCGCTGAAAATTACATGACCATTGTTTAATGACTAATGGCAGATACAGGATGGGGAAATGCCACCAACCCATCCTCTGTGGAAGTGCAATACTGACTGAATTTTTGAAAAACGTTGCACATTAGAAGTTTCAAGATAAACACTTAAAGAATCCAAGTCAGCATAACTTGCCAAAGATATAAAAAATATAAAATTTCCACAAGATATGCATCAGCCTATTACCTTTCAGATCAAGTACTTGTAGCTACTTGTAGAGTTTCCCACCAAATAAGATAGAAAATCTGAGCAGTTGTACGAATGAAGTAGTATCAAAAGTGCTCACAAAGGGGAAGAGAGTGAGGGGTGACGGGTTGGGAAAGAGATAGACTTCAAAATGGAGGCACACTAAGATTGTAGTCCAGACACAAGATTACAGGGCTATGCTGGTTTCTTAGTGGCTGATATGCAGCAAAATCAACAAAAAAAAAATCACAAGGCCTGAAACTGCCATACAAGCTCTTCCCACCACCCAAAAAAGACGTCTGTTAAAACCAGCCTTGAGTACTTTGAGTAGTACTGAGTGTCAAAACTAGTAGTACGATAGTGTAGCTATCCACTGGTGGGGTTAGTTTGATTGTATTTGTGCTTTTGTAACCAAGTACAAAAGAAATTAAGGAAGTTGCCTATGTTTAGTACTTAGATGTAGCAATAAGTCATAATCTTACTTGGACTGAACATAATGTGACTGGATCTCAGTTTAATCGCCCAAGACAAGAAGTTTGATTTTTTTCACACAAACACAAAGCTTAATGAATGCACTATCAAATTTTACTGTCACAGTCGACCAGAGCAAAGTGGTCTGCTATTGCTGGCTGCTTTTTAAAGCACAATGGCAAGCCGTATGAGTGGTCTGGGGTCTTGATGGAACCCTGGCCAACCAGGAGATGGCTGTGTATGGCTGTACAGCTCTGTGGTGTTGGACAATGGCCTGTGCTGTAAATGTCCTTTCATTTTAGCCAGTTCTGAGCCCTGAATGGCCCATAACTTGGCCTAATTCATCCCAACATGTTCCTTTTCAATTTTTGAACACAATCTTGCCCACCGTCCAGGGCCCCCACTTCCCACCCTTTTTGGAGCTCACCTGATACATGTTTAAAAACTATCTAAACTGAATGGCAAGAAACTTGGCTGTTTACTACTTCTTCAGTGGATTATCTGGAAGGTAACCAATTAGTGTAAAACTTGTCAAAATATTGTATGCGTACCTACCGCCATTGGCCAGCTACAATATTTAAAACCAACTTTTCTCAATACTTTTAAATGGGCGATCAGACCAGTTTTCCCAGAGACAGTCACATATAAAGCAAATTACCAACAAGGCTAACAGAACCAAAGGTTTGCTGCAATGTAACTTGCATAACTGTCCACTTGAAATTAAAAGTAATTGTTACAAAGCGATGGTAAAGCCTATAACTATTATTAATTTTGGGCACCAACACACAAAAGGATATCAATATGATAGAAAGAAGTCAGAGCAAGTACAGTGGAACCTCAGTTATCCGAACCCCTTGGGACCAGGGGTGGTCCATAAGCATGAAAAGTTCGTATCTCTGAAACTGTGTATAAATAACTTTAAAATAGCATAAAACATTTTTTTAAATATCAATATTATCAACTACCCTAATAGAACAGTCACTACTCTAATAGAGCAGTCATTTCCGTAGTTCGGTTAACCAAGAATCCGGATAAGTGGGGTCCGGATAACTGAGGTTCCACTGTAGTTGGATTTGTTTTTACGCCAGTCATTCATTGTTCTTCTTATCTACAGATGCAATGATGATGATGCAAAGCAAATTAGTGCTCTACCAATACAAAAAAATACCTACCTATTCAATACCAAAGTCAAAGGATATATGTATTAATACTGATAATTGCTTCATACTTTTGTGCTTGCTTGTTCATGGCTAGAGCAGCTCAGGTATTATCAACCACCATGAGTATTCAGATGCAATATTTCCTAGAAGAGTAATGAGGGCCGATCATTTATGGCATTATTTTGAGGAACTACGACTATAATCTCCATGTATAAAATTTGAAAGGGTTTGGTTATAGCTACAATGTGGCTACAGTGACCTTTGAAAGCTGCTGTCCAAAAGATCGGTGCTCAGACAAAGTAATGTCCATATGCTATTGTGTGGTAGTGATTAGAGCTATCCTTGTGCTATCCTGTGATATAAGCAGGTTAGATTTTTATCAACTAGCACTATAGAATTGCAGATATTGCCTGTTTCCCAGACGTCGTAACTTGATGAATCATTGGACACCAAATTGCAATTATAAAATTCTGGATGCAGTAACCTCTTATAATTATTTTAGCATATTTTAATTTAAGTATAGCACAAGGTTAGGAACATTCGAAAACAGCTATTTAGGCATCTGTATAGAGTAATTTTCATCAATTAAAGATGGAGATAGTAGTTACTTACAGTGTGTAGCTACAATACATTAGGCTAATACTACTGCATAAGTATCTCAAATTCAATAATCTTATAATTATATATTTGAGATGTGGGAGGTACCACAACAATGTATAGAAGGTTGCCATTGCTTATTTCCTCAGTGACTGTTCTATAGAGGTTATTAAAAGAATCCAAAAACACGTATATTTATGGAAAGCCATTATGTCTGAACTTACGTATGTCATGTAATAGCCATGATGTTTTACGGAACCTACAGTAGGTCACTATGGATGTATAAAACATGTGGCGTTATATTAACATCTCGAAAACTACCAGTGTGAATTGGCTACTGAATGAATATGTTGTTAATCACTCTATGCCCATATTGTCTGTGGAGTATAATGGCTAAAGCTGCTTAACTGTGGCTGGTGGGACGAATTTAGCATTTGGCCAAAAGCTTCTTGGTGACAAAAACATACTTAGTCCATAACTTTTCTTCGATAATCTTTGTTTACCATAGTAAGCATACTGACAAACATCCATCCTTCACTGTTTTTTAAAAAATCTCTAACAACTACTGCTGAAGTCAAGCTACAAAAATTCACACTTCCGGAAGTCTATTATTTTCACACGATTTCCAATATTTCTTGGAGATTGTCATGGCTATTACATGATGTAAAGTCATACATAATGGTGTCCCGTCTCCTAGGAAATATTGCATCCAAAAATGTGTGTGGTGGTCTAGAATACCTGAACTACTTTATATCATGGGATAGCTCAAGGATAGCTCTACCAATCACTACCACACAATGACATATAAGTCACATTGAAAGGGTAGAGATGAAGACTCCCAACGAACATTACTTTGTCCAAGCATTGATACTTTTTGGACAGTGGCTTTCGAAGGTCACTGCAGCCACTCAATATAACCAAATCTTTTTCAAATATTATACATGGGGATTGTAGTCATAGTAGTGCCATCAATGATGTTCTCTCATTGCTCTTGTAGGAAATATGACATCCGAAAACTCATGGTGGCCGATAATACAAGTTATAATATAGTGCCTGTACTTATTTGCAATAGTGTTTTATAACAAAACAAATTTCCAAGTTAGGCATGCATGATTGTACTAGCTATTTGTCTATTAGGATTTTGCAGTGACTGTTCTATTAGAGTATCTCATATGCAAACGTGATAAGTTGCAGTTTCTCAATTTTTAACAAAGAAAACCCTGCACCTTCTACGCAATTTCCAACCTGTTGTCACACGTTTTACCAGCACAGCACTTACTATGATGATTATAATGATTGGCAGTAGTAGGTCTTAATAGTTCGTAGTGTACTACTCCGCCGATCTGTACCAAAATGGCTATGATATCGGCTATGATTCAATGAAATACTGGAAAAGTTATAATGGTACTGTATTGCAGAGTTTGTTTGATTACTTTTGAGGATTTCTAATAGAACAATCTAGATTTTCATTGGTAGATCTATGAAATTATTAACTTTTACTATTGAGTAGATTTTAGCCAGAATGTTCATTTATAGAGTAGAAATTAAGTGAAGTGACAGCCATGAAAGCAGCAGCTTGATGCTTAAGGATTTGGGTGTTCAGTATTGAGGTCCCTGGTTCAAATGCTGGTAAGTTTTTTTGGACTTTTTCATGCACTATTTTATTCTGCAGTGACTATTCTATTAGAGTATTTTGACCCCATGATTTACAGTTGTTTGGTTTTTGCCTTGTAACTCTATAGTTGTCAAAGTGGTTTCTTTTAAATCACAAAAGGTTTAAGCTATGATGGTTAACCTATACACAAATAGGCATGAGGCTATTATGCTCCAAAAATTGAGCATTATGCTTTTGAGCAGTGCTCAGAAAATCACCTATTATGTTTTTGAGAATTGCCCATTATTCCCAAAAATATGCCACCGTAATTGGTTAATAATGCCAGTTTATTGCTGTATCATGCCATTTTCAATGATGTTTAAGCTTCAAAAATAGTCTTTAATTCTTTAGATGGTTGCTGTACTAGAGTATTTCATTTCAATGTGACTGCTTTATTAGAGTAAATAATATCTAATCCAAAACAGCCAAGCTGTAAAAAAAGTGTGCGGCCCTCAGAAAGGCTATGGTGAAAAAAGATGTGAAATCCAAGGTGGCGGCCAAGAAATGGCTGTGATGGTAGGTTAATGGTAAAAATTTTAATAACGACAATTCAGGTGAATTTTTGTGCCGCTTCACAAAATTTACCTGAATTGTCATTATTAAAATTTTTACCATTAACCTACCATCACAGCCATTTCTTGGCCGCCACCTTGGATTTCACATCTTTTTTCACCATAGCCTTTCTGAGGGCCGCACACTTTTTTTACAGCTTGGTTGTTTTGGATTAGATTTCATTTCTTTTTGTATTTGTATACCCCAAAGCCGGCCTATGGCCAGCTTTGGGACTTTTTTAACCTATGTTTTTTTTCTTTACTACAGGAAGAAGAAAAGATGAAGTAGATGTACTTTAAATATTTTATCAGTAAATGTACAAATTATATATATAATACATATGGGACCGGATTTGCGAAAAGGGGCCTTCCATACACATCCAATTTGCCAACTTTGACAATTGATAACTTCAGAATGGAAAGAGCTATTGCCTTGAAATTTGGGCAGTGGTGATTTCTTTGCAGCTGAACTCTCCACATGATGATTTCTTTGTAGCTGAACTCTCTACAAGATAATTTCTTCTAGCTGATCTCTCTACAGGGAGATTTGTTTGTAGCTGAACTATCTACAAGGTAACTTCTTCTAGCTGATCTCTCTACAGGGTGATTTGTTCGTAGCTGAATTCTGTACAGGTGATTTGTTTGCAGCTGAGCTCTTTACAAAATGGTTTCTTTGTAGCTGAACTCTCTACAAAGTAACTTCTTCTAACTGATCTTTCTACAGGGTGATTTGTTTGTAGCTGAACTATCTACAATGTAATTTCTTCTAGCTGATCTCTCTACAGGGTGATTTTTTTGTAGCTGAATTCTGTACAGGTGATTTGTTTGCAGCTGAGCTCTTTACAGAATGGTTTCTTTGTAGCTGAACTCTCTACAAAGTAACTTCTTCTAACTGATCTTTCTACAGGGTGATTTGTTTGTAGCTGAACTATCTACAAGGTAATTTCTTCTAGCTGATCTCTCTACAGGGTGATTTGTTTGTAGCTGAATTCTGTACAGGTGATTTGTTTGCAGCTGAGCTCTTTACAGAATGGTTTCTTTGTAGCTGAACTCTCTAAAAGGTAACTTCTTCTAACTGATCTCTCTATACAGGGCAATTTGTTTGTGGCAGAATTTTCTACAGGGTGATTTCTTTGCAGCTGAACTCTCTACATGGTGGTTTCTTTGTAGCTGAACTCTCTACAAGGTAACTTCTTCTAGCTGATCTCTCTACAGGGTGATTTGTTTGTAGCTGAACGATCTACAAGGTAACTTCTTCTAGCTGATCTCTCTACAGGGTGGTTTCTTTGTAGCTGAACTCTCTAAAAGGTAACTTTTCTAGCTGATGTCTCTACAAGGTGGCTAGTTAGTAGCTGAACTCTCTACATGGTGGTTTCTTTGTAACTGAACTTTCTACAAGGTGACTTCTTCTATCTGATTTTTCAATAGGGTGATTTGTTTGTAGCTTTACTCTCTACAAGGTAACTTCTTCTAGCTGATCTCTCTACAGGGAGATTTGTTTGTAGCTGAACTCTCTACAGGTGATTTGTTTGAAGCTGAACTTTCTAAATGATGGTTTCTTTGTAGCTGAACTCTCTACAAGTTAACTTCTTCTAGCTGATCTCTCTACAGGGTGATTTGTTTGTAGCTGAATTCTGTACAGGTGATTTGTTTGCAGCTGAGCTCTTTACAGAATGGTTTCTTTGTAGCTGAACTCTCTACAAGGTAACTTTTCTAGCTGATGTCTCTACAAGGTGGCTAGTTTGTAGCTGAACTCTCTACATGGTGATTTCTTTGTAACTGAACTTTCTACAAGGTGACTTCTTCTAGCTGATTTTTCAATAGGGTGATTTGTTTGTAGCTTCACTCTCTACAAGGTAACTTCTTCTAGCTGATCTCTCTACAGGGAGATTTGTTTGTAGCTGAACTCTCTACAGGTGATTTGTTTGAAGCTGAACTTTCTAAATGATGGTTTCTTTGTAGCTGAACTCTCTACAAGTTAACTTCTTCTAGCTGATCTCTCATACAGAGTGATTTGTTTGCAGCTGAGCTCTTTACAGAATGGTTTCTTTGTAACTGAACTTTCTACAAGGTGACTTCTACAAGCTGATTTTTCAATAGGGTGATTTGTTTGTAGCTTCACTCTCTACAAGGTAATTTCTTCTAGCTGATCTCTCTACAGGGTGATTTGTTTGTAGCTGAATTCTGTACAGGTGATTTGTTTGCAGCTGAGCTCTTTACAGAATGGTTTCTTTGTAGCTGAACTCTCTAAAAGGTAACTTCTTCTAACTGATCTCTCTATACAGGGCAATTTGTTTGTGGCAGAATTTTCTACAGGGTGATTTCTTTGCAGCTGAACTCTCTACATGGTGGTTTCTTTGTAGCTGAACTCTCTACAAGGTAACTTCTTCTAGCTGATCTCTCTACAGGGTGATTTGTTTGTAGCTGAACGATCTACAAGGTAATTTCTTCTAGCTGATCTCTCTACAGGGTGGTTTCTTTGTAGCTGAACTCTCTAAAAGGTAACTTCATCTAACTGATCTTTCTACAGGGCAATTTGTTTGTGGCTGTATTTTCTACAGGGTGATTTGTTTGCAGCTGAACTCTCTACATGGTGGTTTCTTTGTAGCTGAACTCTCTACAAGGTAACTTCTTCTAACTGATCTTTCTACAGGGCAATTTGTTCGTGGCAGAATTTTCTACAGGGTGATTTCTTTGCAGCTGAACTCTCTACATGGTGGTTTCTTTGTAGCTGAACTCTCTACAAGGTAACTTCTTCTAACTGATCTTTCTACAGGGCAATTTGTTCGTGGCAGAATTTTATACAGGGTGATTTCTTTGCAGCTGAACTCTCTACATGGTGGTTTCTTTGTAGCTGAACTCTCTACAAGGTAACTTCTTCTAGCTGATCTCTATACAGGGTGATTTGTTTGTAGCTGAACTCTCTACAAGTTAACTTCTTCTAGCTGATCTCTCTACATGGTGATTTGTTTGTAGCTGAATTCTATATAGGTGATTTGTTTGCAGCTGAGCTCTTTAAATAATGGTTTCTTTGTAGCTGAACTCTCTCAAGGTAACTTCTTCTAGCTGATGTCTTTACAGGGTCACTAGTTTGTAGCTGAATTCTCTACATGGTGGTTTCTTTGTAACTGAACTCTCTACAAGGTAACTTTTTCTAGCTCATCTTTCTACAGGGTGATTTATTTGTAGCTGAATTCTTTACAGGTGATTTGTTTGCAGCTGAGCTCTTTAAAGAATGGTTTCTTTGTAGCTGAACTATCTACAAGGTAACTTCTTCTAGCTGAAGTCTCTACAAGGTCACTGGTTTGTAGCTGAGCTCTCTACATGGTGGTTTTTTTGTAACTGAACTCTCTACAAGGTGACCTCTTCTAGCTGATCTTTCTACAGGGTGATTTGTTTGAAGCTGAACTCTCTACAAGGTAACTTCTTCTAGCTGATCTCTCTACAGGGAGATTTGTTTGTAGCTGAACTCTCTACATGATGGTTTCTTTGTAGCTGAACTCTCTACAAGATAACTTCTAGCTAATCTCCCTACAGGGAGATTTGTTTGTAGCTGATCTTTCTACAGGGTGATTTGTTTGAAGCTGAACTCTCTACAAGGTAACTTCTTCTAGCTGATCTCTCTACAGGGAGATTTGTTTGTAGCTGAACTCTCTACATGATGGTTTCTTTGTAGCTGAACTATCAACAAGGTAACTTCTTCTAGCTGATCTCTCTACAGGGTGATTTGTTTGTAGCTGAATTCTGTACAGGTGATTTGTTTGCAGCTGAGCTCTTTACAGAATGGTTTCTATGTAGCTGAACTCTTTACAAGGTAACTTCTTCTAGCTGATGTCTCTACAGGGTCACTAGTTTGTAAATGAATTCTCTACATGGTGGTTTCTTTGTAACTGAACTCTCTACGAGGTAACTTCTTCTAGCTGATCTTTCTATAGGGTGACTTGTTTGTAAACGAATTCTCTACATGGTGGTTTCTTTGTATCTGAACTCTCTACATTGTGGTTTCTTTGTAGCTGAACTCTACAAGGTGATTTCTTCTAGCTGAATTATCTCTTTCTATAGTTGCATGAATTCCCTACAAGGTAACTTCTTCTAGCTGATCTCTCTACAGGGTGAATTGTTTGTGGCTGATCTCTCTACAGGGTGGCTTGTTTGTAGCTGATCTCTATACAGGTTACTTGTTTCTAGCTGATCTCTTGAATTCTCTTCGGGTGACTGCTCTATTAGGATAACTGCTCTATTAGGATGACTGCTCTATTAGAGTATCTCGATCTCGCTACACTAAGTTGGATTTCGTGTTATAACTCCGTGGTTTTAAGTCTGATTCTTCTACACCATTGAAGAGCCTTTCTAAGATGATAACTCCATCTGTACAGCGATTTTCAAAGCATTACCCCAAGCGGTTTACCTGGTAGGCGTGGCAAGCAGTCGTTTTTTATTAGCTAATCTCGATTGCGTAATTGTTACACACTGTTGGTTTTTTCGTTGTATCTTCCTGGTTTTTAGCTCGATTTCTTTCAAACCACAAAAGGTTTGAGGTTCAATAGTTAACCTATTCACCCACCGATTTTCAGCTTCTTCCCATACGCGGTTTACCCTGTAGGCGTGACAACATATTGGTGTTAATTTTCGTGAATAATCGCTCATAACTCTTTGCCTGTTTATCGTATTCCAGCCAAAGTTGGTACCGAGATGCGCCTTTATATCCCCCTTCTGTGTGCCAAATTTCAAGGCAATCGGATATGGCGTGCGAGTTTTATAGCAGTTTTTGTAAGTGTGCGACAAGAAAAAGAAAAATAAGAAGAAAAAAACAACCAAGAAACTGAGCCAATTTTTGAAGTCGCATATCTCGGGAACGCGCGAAGCGATTTCGCTCAAATTTGGAATGTAGAGTGCTGCAGTTGGGGGGCATGTCCACAGCAAAAATCGTCTTGTTTCATCAAGGAAGCACAGAGCTACAGAGGTGCGAAAATTGCGTTTTCTTTCTTCCTGTCAATATACTCACGGGTGTTACGCGCCGGCTTCTTGGGCCGCACGACACACTACCGTGTGTCTTGATACCTTGCTGTAAGAATGCAAACTCCAGATGTGGTGGAGACTGAGGGTTTCCGATGGATATCTAAGGATTAGTGTTGTTTTAGTTAACTATGACTAAACCTGAAGTACTTTTAGTAAGACATATATATATATGTGTTTTAGTTAATCAAAACTAAAAGCAACTTCATAATATATTAATTAAACTAAAACTCTAAATCTATAGCTAAAACGCAACAGAATAATTTACCAGTACTAAATCTAAAACTAAAAAGAATTAAGATAACTAAAACCAAAAGATTTTCTTATGTACAGCTAAAACTATAATTGGGTTTTTATAATTTTACTAAAACTATAATTAAAAGATTTTCACATCTTTTAACTAAAACTAAAATGACACAGAAATATAGCTAACCTTAACTAAATCAATAACTAAAAGGAATTAGGAAAGATTACTAAAACTATACCTAAAATAAATTGACGAAACTGGCCATGACTATAACTAAAACTAAAATTCCTTACTAAAACAACACTGCTATGGATGATGTTATGTTTTCAGCAAAGCCTCACTATGCAGTTTTGATTGTAAGGTGGAGCTGCCAGTGAGCAGCCCATAGATTTATATACTGTTTAGTCCTACGTACTGCATTCACTTAATGATTATAAATGATTTAGTAGTAGAATGTTGAACAGCATCCTGAATATCATATTATTTGAATATCCAATGTTGTATAAATAATAATGCACTTGAAAGCTGAGCCCTACTTATAACTGCATTGCATGTTCTCTATATTAGTGAGTGTAGTTACGTACATTGAAAATAATAAATATTATTGTGCTTAATGTTTGTTGAAGTTTGATAATTGGTATAAAGGTGATATAATCATATAATGAACAATGCTACATTATCGGTACAATGTATAGTTTATGTAGGTGTGTGTCAAGTTTTTTGTGTATGTTGTATGTTGTGGAAGCACCCTTGTACAGGCTTAGCCTTTGGTGCAGCCATGATGTATATAGCTTGGCAGCATCCAGTTTGGTAGCTATGCATGGATATCACATCTTTTCTGTGTTTTTTTCTACAAGAACAAATAGAAACACCATCAAATAAATGAATTCCAATATTTATGCATATAGATATCACATCTTTTTCTTTGCTTTTTTTCTACAAGAACAAAGAGAAGCACTATCAAATAAATCAATTCCATTATTATTACACAATGAACTAATAACTTGTAAGTAATATGAACTGTATGCGTGCATGCATGTGTAGCTATACACTGAATGTTCTAATAGGGTGACTGTTCTATTAGAATATCTCGATCTCGCATTTGCAACACGTAGTTGGGTTTCGAATCATAACTCAGTGGTTTGTAATCCAATTCTTCTGTACTACTGGAAGGACTTTCCATGATGATTATTCCAGCTACATACTGATTTTCAGCTCATTGCTCTAAGCGGTTTGCCTGGTAGATACGAAAACTAATAGTTTTTTATTCATAAAAATCGATTGCGTAATTTTGACACAGGTCGGGTTTTGTGTCATATCTCCGTGGTCTTTATTCCGATTCCTTTCAAACCACAAAAAGGCACTCCTACGATGGTTGCTCCATCTACATATCAATTTTCAACTGATTCCTCAAAGGAGTTTACCCTGTAGGCGTGACAGACCTTCGACCTTATTTTACGCAAATAATCGGTCATAACTCCGTTAATGTTCATCGAATTCCTACCAAAGTTGGTACACAGATCCGCCTTAATGAGCCCTTTAAGTGTGCCAAATTTCAGTCCGATCCGAGCACGCATTCGTGTTTTATGGCGGATTTTGCGAATGTGAGAAATGAAGAAGTAGAAGAAAAAAACGAAGAAATTAAAACGAAATTTTGTTCGCTCGTATCTCGGAAATGGCTGGAGCGATTTTCTTCAAATTTGGTGTGTAGACTCCCCTTACCGGCCGGCACCTCTCTAGCAAATTTGGTTCCAATCGGATAAGGGATCACAGAGCTACATAGGTGTGAAAATTGCGTTTTCTTTCTTCCTGTTAATATACTCACGGGTGGCACGCCGGCTTCTTGGGCCGCACGACACACTACCGTGTGTCTTGATCACGGGTGGCACGCCGGCTTCTTGGGCCGTACGACACACTACCGTGTGTCTTGATTCATTGACTGTTCTATTAAAGTTTCTGACTGCTCTATTAGAGTATCTCAATTTTTTTAATGGAATTGTGCAATCTGCAGATTTTCCTACTGCTAAAGCTTTATAATCACCTCAAAATGCTAGAATAATTCCTGATTCCCACACATACCTATTATGCCCAAAATTATACCGGCATAATCGCCGCATCCCTATACACAAACCAATTTTTACCATAAGCGGTATACCCTGTAGGTATGACAACAAGTCAGCCTTTTTAATGTAAATAATTGTCCAAACTATGACTATTTATTAGACTTGCACCAAACTTGGTACCAAAGCTCAAGAGAATCAAGCTACATATTTGCTTTTTTTAAAATGTTTTGTAAAGTGTGCAAAAAGAATAACCTAAGCCCCTCTGAGTCCCCTAAATGAAGGGGACTTGGAGGGGCTTAGATTATTCGAAAATATAAAGAAATTAAGCCGGTTTTGAAGGATAATATTTCACAAATGTGTTAGGAAAACTTGTGTATGTGGGGTACTAAAGGTGTAGGGGTTTGCAGTATAAAAATGATTCCAATTTGAGAAGGGGACACAGAGCTATGCATGTGCGAAAATCGCATTTTGTTTCTTCTTGTAAATATACTCATGGTGTGGAGCGTTGGCTTTCTTGGCTGCATGACACACTACCATGTGTCTTGATCTGCATGCATATGTGAAAGATGTTTTACAAAGCAAAAAATACAGTGTACTCAGGCCCTTTTGTGGAGAATTATGCAGGGGTATAAGTTACTTAGACCTATTTACGTACATGTACTAAAGCTCTGTTAGCACTGGCAAGTGGCAACCATCACCACCTGTCAAACTTGTAATAGAGTCATAGGTGTAGTATTCTACTGCTGTAATTAATGCTGCTTTTCACTGTTACAAGCAGCTATCAATGTGTCAAGGTACCATAGGGTCTAAATAAGCTAGATTTCAGATCACTCGTGGTCTAGTAACCCTCAGATCCTATAGTACGGCAGGCACAACTACCTAGGGCATTCCAGTTAATAATTGTATATGTAGAACCTGAAGTCTATATATTACATAATACTGGAAAATCTGAAACCTGACAATAACAAAAAAGAAATTCTTTATTTCAATGTGGTTATTACTTTAATCTTGAAATACAGTGTACAGCATATCTGTATTACCGGTAAATATTTACATCTACATCAAAGTGATTAATTCTTAATTCTCAGGTTTAGGATGCTCATTTTTAAGTGAACAGTGCACCAACAAAAGTGTGTTTCCATATTTATGTGATGCTGCTTCTGATCAGCAACTATGTACATTTGATCATTTGACTAAGGTATTTGTCATATGCCCTGTAACATTTATATCCTAAATAATTATGCATTATGATTGTTGTATATACTGAACCTCCTACTGTAATATAAACATACTATAGGGAAGATGTTTTCATCCAAGTGGTTTTGATGGCTGTGCTGTTATTTTTCCTGATGGTAAAGAGGAGTATTGTCAAAATCAACTGAATATCATGGTAATATTATAATTTCGTAAATAGACAAATTAATAGACATACAGTACCTGTAATTTACAGAGCAATAATTGTTTTTATTCATACATAATAATTTTGCTTTCTTCATTTATGGCGTTTTAGGAACTTGACAAGGTAGAGAGGTACAATAACAACTCTATCTGTGTTGAAGGAGTTAGATTATTATCTGCACTATCATGTGGTACGTATGTTGCAAGACTGCCACTTTGTTTGTCACATGAGACATACACTACAAATGGCATCAATGAATCTGTCATATACCTCAATGGTAAGCAGATTAATTAACAAAGATAAATGCGTAGTGG
Source organism: Dysidea avara (assembly GCF_963678975.1). Taxonomy (NCBI): domain Eukaryota; kingdom Metazoa; phylum Porifera; class Demospongiae; order Dictyoceratida; family Dysideidae; genus Dysidea; species Dysidea avara. Next base: position 44,677,323 of record NC_089272.1, read on the forward strand.
TTGTCATACACTGTAGATGAAGCATACAGCTGCACGAATGACCATGTTGTTGTAGCTAACAATAGCTGGATGGTTCTGTGTCCTCCAATTGAAGAAACTGCTTTACTATCAGCACCAAATCTACAGCAATTGCCTACATTAACAAATGCACCAATAATTGGTACTGTATGTAATTGTCTGAGAAATGTTGTTGAATTTTCACCGTTCTGTGTTCTATTAGCTATTGATGATTTTAATGGTTTGAGTGGTCCAACAATTAGCTGTAAGTTATTAGCATATATACAGTAATTACATGTTTAAATGAATTTGTTTATTATAGCTATTGATCAAGATATCATTGCTTTCGGATTATTACCATTTGCTAGTGATATTCATATCACAGTACAGCTGTATGTAAACTTACGATACAACATTACAGCTCCACTATGCCACCTGTTTGCAATTTGGTGTACAACATGTACATCTCCAGTTGTGGTCAATAATACTAATGCAACAGTGTTAAGTGGAGACATCTTGTATTCAGCAGCAGCTGGACTGTTCTCAGCTAGTACAGTGTTAAGAGATAATATAACACAGTCAACTGATTACAGTCTCAGTCTAATGTTTAATCCATTTGCAAATCATTCTTTTGTGTACTATGCAGCCTCTGTTGACTTTGTGGGTGAATATTTGAAGATACTGCATTCAAATGATGATAGTGCTTTCATAGTTACTGCACTAAAAAACAATACAGAGGTTAGAATAGCTCCAAACAGCAATGCCACCATTAATGGAAGAGCAGTCTATTACGGAGAAGAGTACATTACAACACTAGATATTGGAGAGTCAGTGATGGTTACCAGTAGTGAAGATCTTACTGGTTCTAGAGTAACTGCTAATAAGACAATATCATTTTATTCTGGTCACTATTGTGCTACAGGTAGTACTGACAATTGTTCAGTTCTCATTGAGCAAATTCCTCCATTCAATTCATGGAGGAACAGTTTCATATTACACACCAATGTCAGTGGGTTGATAGGAAACATGTTCAAGTTGATATCATCTGATATTGGTGCTAGTGTGTCAATTAACTGTACTAGTGATGGAATCAACTATGAGAGTAACAACTACTATCTTGGCTTTAGACAACACCTTGTTTTATCCATTACTCATCATCACTGCATAGTTAACTCTGATGAGAATATTCTGATCATACAATTCAAAGATAGTAGCCAGTCACCATTAGACACCTTCATGACTATCATACCAGCAATTGACCAGTTTGATGACTTGTATGTGTTTAACACCTATGACAATTACAACAGCTATGTTGTAGTGACAGTCAAAGCTAGTAATCCAAATGTCAACCCCATATTATATAACGAAATTCAAACAAATATTAGTTGGAAACTAGTTTACCTGAATGAAGATGAATATTACTATGGTGTTCTACTGCTAAATGTTGGAAGACACATGCTTACTTTCTCAGGAGGTGATGTTAAATTTGGAGCTATCATATATGGATCTAGTGGGACTGATACATATGCACTTCCAGGTGGAATGAAACTTGATCTAGCTACTGACCTACCATCACAAGGTATGTTCAAATCTGGTATATACACTACATCTTATCTGTACACTATTTTCCAGCTCCTTCACCAGTTCAAGATGCAGTACTAACACTAGTTGATGGAATGATCAATGTCACATGGACACCTCCAGTTGTTCCTAATGGAATCTTTTACCAGTACATTGTACAGAGAGTCAACTCTAGTGGGAAATTTTATCATTATGTTCCAGCTAACCAACACTCAATATCACTATCCTCCTTCGATGATGCTCTTGTTTTTGTAGCTGTTGTTAACCTGTATGGGCAGAGTGAGTACAAACGTGCTGAGTCCCAAGGTAGGCAATACATTACCATAATATATAGCAATACTTCAAAATTGATAATAGAAATTTGTCTTCCATCTCCCTGCATTAACGGTGGTACTTGTACTATAAGAAATGGAACATTTCTCTGCAACTGTATGGAGTTTTTTGCTGGTGCCTATTGTGAAGAAATTCTAAAGGTCAGTTAAAGTACTGCATTGGCTGGTTTATGTCACGCATAAGAAATTTAGATTCACCCAATTGGCTACTAAATACACTGTACACTGTTAACACTGTTCAAAGAAGTCACAGCAGTGCTTTTTGTTGATTACGTAGTTTTGTCATAAACAGTGGCAGAGGAAGAAGTTGATGTGAGGGGGCTGACCAGAGTATAGAATCTCTGGCAGCAGGGGGTTGGGGATGCAGCCCCCAAAAAGTTATACTTTAACTTTCAAAATTCACCAGGATTAATTTATAGGTACAATTTGAAGCATTTAAACTAAAATACCAACTTTACAAGTCAAAAGCATTTAAAACAGGCTATTTGCAGTTAATAAAAACTCTTTTGGCAATGTTGTGACAACAGAGTTAGTATTATAGTATTATTAATGGACATTACAATATACAATTATAGGCTCAAGACTTGTCCATAATAATTTATCCTGTTATATAGTCCAATAACATGTTCTAAGATTGTTGGCTTTCACTACATAATTTGGGAGGTTGTTCCAAGGGTTAATCACATGGTTCAAAAAATACTTCTGTCTAATTTGTAAATTTGAGAAAGGTTTATAGTAGAGCGGCTAAGCAACAAATTTTGATGAAATCGTTCACTTTGTGATAAAAGCACCAAATTTTCTGTGAAAGTTGAGTAAGGTATATTAAATCATTTGAGATACGGCGCCACGTCAAAATCATTGCCTTAGGGCATGTTTTGAAACTTCTAAACTAGGTCATAAGTCCATTTCTAGCTGATCAGGAAACCACAAAAGTGCATAAAAATTCTTTATTTTTACTTAAATAGCATGAATGTATGTCGAATTTACAAGTGTAATCAGAAAATCTTTCAAAATGTGGTAAAATTACCTGCTTTTAGACACTTCTAATGGAGCCAATAATTCAGTATTAAAAGTACAGACACAATCCAATAGAAATAATGTATTACACATCTATGGCTTCGTATGCTGTGATCCTCCGTGCTTCTTAACATGGCAAGCTAATGACCTGGATGGACACTTCTCTTGATCAGATTTTGGATATGACCATCCCTTGCTTGTGTATTCAGATGCCAAGTTTCAGTACATCAAGACTCATGAGTAAGGAATGTAGGGCGTGCGACTACCATGAGTTATTTACACTAAACGACTAACTCTAATAGAACGCACACCTAAAACCTACCTTTAAACTATACTTTTGTAAAAAAACCTCACGATACAACAAAACCTTTGGTATATTGTTATATAAACGTATTACTAAGTAAGTAATCCCTGTTATATTTTAGTAACACTGCATGAAATTTTGCTGAAAATGTATTCTTCTCCTTTGCATACTCGTTAGCACGAGCCGCTCTTTCTTTACTCTTATATCTTAGTTCTACAGCCTTGGATTTGCTATCACAAGTTCTTTGACTAGTTAAGTTTCTTCAGTACAAATCTTGGAACTCCGCCTCTCTTGCAAGAGCCACCATAAGCGATTTTCTCAAAGTTTGATTCATCCACTCTTGCGCTTCATGGGACAATCTTTAATATGTGATTAAACATATGGAGTAGTTTTGCTCGATTATGACCTGCCGTTTTTCTGGGAAGTGGTGACTTAATTTCCATACGTGTGCTCATAGGATTATAACGTCGCCTATGCTAATTGCTGATTTATTTTGCGGTATTTTAGAAGGCAGGTTATATAGAGCCGGCACCAGAGTGACTTAATTTCCATACATGTGCTCATAGGATTATAACGTCGCCTATGCTAATTGTTGATTTATTTTGCAGTATTTTAGAAGGCACCCTATCTTAAATTTAAGACACCTCTAACTACAGTAGTGTTTATTTACAGTCAGTGAACTCGGTGCAAATTCGGCCATAAACGTCAACGCTAGGTGAACATGATTAGTGTAGTAACCTAAATGAACTTGCTAGCTATCACGCGTGCTATTCTTGTAAGTGTTTGTTGTTCAGTTGTTATTTAATGATGGGTCTGAAGTAGCTAACACAGCCCACAATACAACTTTGTTTGTGCATTTCAAGGGAATATAATAAGAGGTTTGGGACACATTCTCACCTGCTGGGAAATGGCCTTTACTCAATCTGTTCACTGATGATTTTAATGGTGCCTGAAAGCCATACTGTGACCCTACTGAGTTTGCAACACCGACAAGTACCTGCCTACTTGTACCAAACTACATTCTTTGGTTTTGCCACTTCATGTCCCAAGCTATGATGTAGTACACACAATAATTGTTGAAGCTGTTGTGATACCCAAAGGTGGCTTGTATGAAACTACAGTAGCTATTAGCTTTATGCATTGATTTTTTTGGTCTTGCTCAGTGACAAAAATGTGTGATATCTTAAAACAAAAACAGCCTTGTGGCTGTAAAAAAAGAGTACTGCCAAGTAAAGTAGGATCAATCATACAAGCTTATTCAACATGACTGGTAAGAACAAGGACTGATATCAAGTTGCGACTTAAAAGCGGCCAAATGACAATTTAATAACAGTTGCATGTGTATTTGCTCTAGTTTTATTACATAGCTATAGTTAGATACAAAGAGAATGGGTAATACTGCATTCACTTGGCCGCAACTTGATATCAGTCCTTGTTCTTACCAGTTGTTTGACAGATTGATCATGGTAATATTTCAATCTATAGCTACTTGGCCACAACTTGATATCAGTCCTTGTTCTTACCAGTCATGTTGAGTAAGCTTGTTTGATTGATCCTACTTTGCTTGGCAGCACCCTTTTTTTACAGCCCCAAGGCTGTTTTAGTTTAGTACTAAGCCAGCTCAGAACACTTTTATGGCTTCCACAATACATTTTCTATTGATTTTACTTTTCAGGTTCTTTGGGTAATTTTAATGGCACCATATCTAATATGAAATAGTATAAATTAAGCAAATGTTGTACCAAGTTTGATGCTTTTATCAAAAAGTGAACGGGTTTTTTCTCTTAGCCGTTCTACTATTAAACAGTTTAAATAGGGTTAATGACCATACAGTATTTATAAGCAGTACAAAACAGCCTTTGGGCACCTGGTACAGTGGCAAGACACCAGCTCTCAAGTAACAGGTCAGTGGTTTGATTCTCACTGTAAGCATTTTTCTGTTTTTAGACTACTTTTAGGAACACACTTTTAAATGCTTGGACTGCTCTATTAGGGTATTTGAGTGTTCTATTAAAGTATATCAATCTTTTTAATGGCTTTCAGCCCACTTCAAGAAGGATAATTTTGGCAAGATATATCCAAGGGCGGACTAACTTGTAAGCCCCCACCCCCCATCCCTTCGCCTACTGTCATAAGCATTACATTTTTACAGTATTACGGTATGCCAGTGCATGAATTTTTTTTTCATCTCTATGCAGCTGTTTTCATTTGGACCTACTCAAAATGATTTACAGTTACCACCAACTGATGATGGAAACTCACCTCCAGTAGTGCTCTCCAGTAATTTCACCTTCTACTATCAGGCCAGCAGCACTGCTTATGTATGCATACAGTATTATACCTGTAGTTATAAACTGTATTCATTTACAATACTGCAAGTTTACGTATGACAAACTGCTTTTGATTCCAAAATTCTATGAAGTATATTTATCACAAGGTATATAAGTAGGTTATTGCTTCTTCAATCCTCAAACAGTTCATTGCCAGTTAGTCTAGTATTTGACATGGCTGTAGGACTGTTAAATTACAGCATTGTATAATAACTGTTTTTAAATGGTGTTCATAAAAGATCACATTATATATGTACATTTGTTTGTGTGAACAACACATGTTGTTGTGTTTGTCTTCTGCTGTAACTAACCGAAAAGAAATGCACATGGTTTGCAATATGTAATAGTAGTTACAAGGAATTTGCTAATAATAATTATATACAACCAAAGCTCAAGGGCCACAGGCCTAAGGGTTATATTATATTAGCAAACTTGAAGTCATGTTATAAGTGACACTGTATCCATCCCAAAACAGCTAAGCTGTGAAAAAAGAGTGTGCCCCCTACCCCTCAAAGAAAAGACCAAGATGAAAAAATTTGTGAAATTAATAGGTGGCGATGTTAATGCCAATCATTTTTAATGATGATGTCACAGCTTGGCTGTTTTGGTACAGATACCACCTTATTTTGTTCTTGCCAAACCTCCCCACAAAGCTGGCCATGGGCTTTTTTCGTTACTACAGGAGTGAGTAAGAGTGCAGATTTTATTGGTGTTTATAATTGAAAACATATAGAACCATCACATAATCGTCCTGCAAGTAGATTACTGTCTACATAACTGACTTGTTTATACAGTAGCTGAACCCTCTACAGGGTGACAGGGTGGCTATTTTGTAGTCAAACTCTCAATAGAGTGACTTGTATATAACATTGCTGAATTTTCAAAATAGTGACTTGTTTGTACAGTAGCTAAGCTCTGTAGGGTGAAATGTTATTTAGCTGAACTCTCTACAGGGTGATTTATTTGTAGCTGAACTCTGATGCATATGGTGACTTCATAGTAGTTGATCTCTTTACAAGGTGACTCATAACATATGTATAGGGTGACTTTTTGTGGCTGAAATCTCTACAGGATGACTTGTAACATTGCTAAATTCTCTACATAGTGGCATGATCGCAGCGGTTGGCTTGTAACGTAGCTGAACTCTCTACAGGGTGGCTTGTTTGTATTTGAACTCAATACAGGATGACTTGAAAATTAAATGCACACTCCTCAAGATGACAAGTTCATACAGTGTAGGTGACTTATTATGTACTCATCTGAATGCTCTAATAGGGTGACTGCACTATTTAAGTATCTTGATCACACCTACTGTACTGCATGATACATGATATAAATATAATACGTTCATAATAATTATATTGAAGTGTTTATGTTGAGCAATATTACATTGAAAAGAAGTATTTTGATTAAATCATTTGCACTGTAGGTTAATGCAAACGGAGTTGTTATCCTCGATAGTATGTCATTAACTCTAACTGAGAAGCTCATTGCACCATACTGGGCTGATGTTGACACCAGAGGAACTGGAAATATTTACTATCGTCAGACCACTGATCCTAGTATCCTTTCTGTAGTAACCAGTGAAATAAGAGCAGCTTTTCCAGTATCAAACAGCATTACTAACTTGTTCATTGCAACATGGGATGCTGTTGGATACTTTAATCAGGAGACAGCAAAGGTCAGATTGATTTTAAAATACTGTGTCATGACAAATATTATTGTATAGTCAAAATCAAACATAATGATGAGATTAAACTTTGTGCAAAGTGATCATGATTATAGGCTTAGTTACTCCTTGATGTCTAGTGGACTGCTGAATATACGTAAATAGGTTGATGTATACATGTATAGTTGTGGCCACAGTAATTGCTATTGCAATCATCATTTTGGTTGCTTTGAAATCATATCTAAACATATTGAGAATGTTTGTAACGAATATGCGAAAGATCATGCCAAACAATACGGGTATAGCAAGCCAGGCCCAACTGTCACCACAACATGAACAATCATGCTCATGCTTAGCACAAGTCAGCAATGACCAGCAGATAGTAAATAGTGATAAATTTTGGGTAAGTATAAACAGTGGACCCAGGGACCAGGGATCCAAAGACCCGTGGGGACCCTACATTTTTGACATACTGTACTTCACAATGTTATTTTTGTACTAGATACCTTTGTAAGTCACAGTGGCTAGTGTCAAATACATCTAGCGTAGATCACTCTTTCTCTGTCCAGTCATCATGACATGTAATTCCTTGCACAACGCTTAGAAATTTTAAGTAGACTAATCATTTTTCATGCCTTCCGCTTGTTTCTAACTAGTGTTGCACTGATATGAGATTTTGCCGATATTCCGATAACCAATATTAGATAGTATTTTCAAAACCAATGAACATGGCCGATCTGATATAGTACAACATGTTTATTTTGTAGTAATTTTTAATAGTGAAGGACTACTTTAGCTTGTTTATAGTGGCAGTATTGGTACAACAGCTGACTGTACACTGAAGCAGTAATAACAACATTGTAATACAGGAAAATGCAACTCATTACATTTGTAGACATCATTTGGTGTACATGAGCATGTATTCTTGAATAAATTCATATATCTATATCTGCTGTTTTTTTCATCTTGGTGCCGATCCGATACCAATATACAAAAAACACAGCCGATATATGGTTTTTCCGATAACCAATCCAATTATCAGTACAACACTATTTCTAACATATTGTTGCCTTTGTGTGCTACATGGCACAGAGTCTGTTTATTGAGCTCCTAGTGTACCCATTTTCATGTGCACTGAACTTTATTTACTGGTGACACAATAGGCTAGTGTGCTCTTTATGCAGCAAGAGTAGCCTACTGCAGGCGATTGTCAGGGGCGCTTGTTAATTCTAATTGACAAGCGCCCCTGACAATTGTGAATTGTTAATTCTAATTGACAAGCGCTTGTTAATTCTAATTGACAAGCGCCCCTGACAATTGACACTTTCTGTCCGTTGCAGTGTGAACAATTGCAACGGACAGAAAGTGGATTGGCCATGTGAGATTAGCCACTGTGACAAGCAGAGGTGACTAGTAAAAGTACAGAATGTGTATAAACATTGCAAAATATGTAAAATTCCATGAAAAGTTGGGTCTCCGTGGGTCCTTGGGTTCCCGGGTCCTTTGATCTTGGGTGCACCGTCTATACCTACCCACAATTTTTACTCTTATATAGGATATTCTAGAACATTCCTTATAAACAATGTATGGTATAAATAGCTGAGCTGTTGTAGTGTTGAGTTAGCTAGTGTACAAGTAAGGAATAAGAAGTGCAGTACTACGAAATGTAATCTGGCAAGAGTAGATAACTAAAGAAGAAAGATGTGAACCAGGTCAAACGCTGTCGAGATCGTGACATTTGGTACTGAAACCCAGGAAGGAGTTACTTTGGAAAGACTCGCTCAAAGTTCTTTTGAACCCCAAATGCAGAATCTGTGATACCATGGAATATTGATAACGGTACCTGAAAAGCCAAGTTGTCTGTATTGTCAGACCGTTGTTCTTGTATAAATTACATTAGTCCAGATAAAACAACTCTGATGAAAGCACTGAGTACACCGAAAAGCAACAGAGCTAGAGCAAAAAATTCTTTGTCCAGAGAAGAACAAGAAGCTAATGAGCTACTGCAGCAAGAATGGGACAGCAGCAGTGAGTAGCAAATTCTGAAGTTTTTCTTAAAGCAATACTAAGTTAATTTGGAAACAAAACTGTCTAGACTTGAGACTGCTGATGACAAATTAATGGATGAATTTGATGATTCTGAAGCTGCCAGTGAGTTCCAAATTGCCTTAGATGAGGATAGTGAGTTAATGGATAATGTTATTAACAAAGTGTCACAACTGAAGACACTCAAGGAGGAAATTAAAAGAAAGTGAAAACAATTTGAAACTAGTAAGACTCAAAGTCTAGAAAGAAGACTTACTAGAGGTACAAGAACAAATGTGACCAGGCCTGCAAAAATAGGGCATGTGGGCACATAAAAATTGCCTACTTTTTCACACTTTGATGAGTCATAACTTGAATCCCATTATTGCATGGTCATGAATTTTTCAGCACGTCTTCAATATCTAGTTGGTTTTAGAATACAAGTTACAGAATGAAACTATTCTATCCCACTACTGAGATATGAGATGTTATGTGACAAGGTGTAGTTTGTGCCCACATGCCCTATTTTCGCAGGCCCGGTCACAAATGTCATCATTGCAGTCTAGCCACTCACATCAATCTGGGGAACTGCGTGACATTTGGTCACCATTATCAGTAGTAACAGATAAGCCACCACAACTAGAAATACAGCCATTTGAAAGAGATGTCCTTAAGTGGAAAGAATTTTGGGACATGTTTGAAGCCTCAGTCCACAGAGTAGAAAAGTATGCAAATTTTGATAAATTTACATGTTTGAAATCAAAGCTTACTGGAGATACTTTACAAGCTATTGCAGGATAGCAATTGTCAAATGGCAATTACCCAGTCGTTGTACATTTTGAAAAAGAGATTTGGAAACAAGCAGCTAGTTATTGATGCCTATTACCACAACCTATCCCATTTACCTCCTGCCTCTAACCAAGTGAGTAGTTTGCGACAATGTTATAATGCTATAGAGAGAAACCCGAGAAGCTTAGAAGCAATCAGAGAAGGTACAAGCCATCAATACTTCATAGCTTTGATTAGTGAAAAGTTCCCACAGAAGGTGCTATATCAATTATACATGTTACAAGAAGATGGAGAAGAATGGACAGTAAATAAGTTGCGTCAACTACTTGGAAAGCATATTGTGGCAATGGAGATGGCTAGTGCAGAGTTTTCACAAACAAGTTCACAAGAAGAGTACAACCCTCAACCCAATCAAAATGGAAACCCCAAAAGAATCTTTTCTTCTAGTACTTTAAGCCAACAGCCAGTGGACTAATAGCAGGAAATGACTGGTATAAGAGTGCTCCAAAACCTACTCAATCAAAGTGTGTACTCTGTAATCAATCACATTGGCCAGATGAGTGTTCCAATCACCCTACACTACAAGAAAGACAAGAAAAGCTAAAAGGGCTATGTTACATTTGCTTGAAGAAAGGTCACATGTCTAGAAATTGTAAAAGAAATAAAGTCTGTGCTCATTGTGGTGAAAGGAACCAACACCACAGAAACCTATGTCCTACTTGATTCACTAATAGCAATTCTTCATCTGGATTTTCTAGTATCGATAATGAGGCAAAAACCCAAAATTAATGTTTTAATACAGACAGCTACAAGAGAAGTATAGGACATGCATGGTAAGTAGGGCCTACATCAGTTCACTTAATCCTTGATTCAGTTAGCCAGAGAACATACATCACTGATAAGTTGGCAAAGGAATTGAAGTTAGAAGCCAGCCCTCCTAAGTTGTCACATTTGGTGTCAATAAAGCAACATCAATTCAGTTCAGGACAAGTAAATTACAGCTATGTTTGAAAGATGGCTCTGTCATGTCAATGGATGTAATGGTTGTTTCTAACATTACCGGGAAGGTGACTAGTGTTCCATTGTCCTCAGATGAGACAAAATTCCTGAAGGATGAATCACTCACTGACAAACTAGTCGTGAAGTCATCCCAATTAATATGCTGCAGCTGATTGGAAATTATCATTATTTTGATCTTCTACAACCTGGAAAGATGGACCTAGGTAATGGTTTGTTTTTATTCCAATCAAAACTTGGTTGGATTTTTGATGGGAAAGTTACAGCAAATACAGAGGGAGTAGCAAGTGAATCAAATTTGTTTGTTTGTACTGCTGCAGGAGTGCCTGTTGCAAAGATGACAATAGGAGATGGAAGGAAGAGAAAGGAGCAACAGACCAAGCCTTCCCAAAAAAGGCTAAGAATCTTCAAGTAGTTTACTGCAGACAAAAGTTTACTAAGGTCAGATGATTCACAGTCAGTTCAAAGAAAGTGTTTGGATAGTGCCATGCAGTTCTTCAATAGTTTTGGATTCAGCTTCTGCAGAAAATAGTTTATCTCAGAGTTTAAAAACTGCTATTAATGACAAACACAATCACAAGATACCATTGATGGGGTGTGCCTGGAGAACAGTTTAATACAGAATCCTGACAGTCAAGAAGAAATCAAAAAGACTCAAAGAGACGTCAAAGAAAATCAAGGAGAAATCAATGAAAATGAAGTAGTCAATTTGGTTACCATTCCTGGTAGAAACAATGTAAGACAGACAGTCAAGAGAGTAAGAGAAATAATATAATTATATTTTAATGATAACTGTGAGGGTGAACATGTTGGCTTTGAGAGCTTTGGCCAGTTGTGGGTGCGTACCTGGTTTACCAAATATGCGAATGTACAAAAGATCATGCCAAACAATATGATCAGGCCCAACTGTCACCACAACATGAACAATCATGCTTAGCACAAGTCAGCAGTGACTCAGCAGATAATACGTAAATAGTGACAAATTTTATATTCTAGAACATTCTTTGTAAAGATTGTATGGTATAAAAGCTGTTGTAGTGTTGAGTTAGTGTACAAGTAAGAAATAATTATAAGAAGTGCAGTACTACAAAATGGCAAAAGTAGATAACTAAAGAAGAAAGACGTGAACCAGGTCAAACGCTGTCGAGTTTGCAACACTGTTTGATCCGTGATCCCACAATTGACTTCTTTTGCATGGTAGGCAGTAAAAGAATTGAAGTGAACTATGTGAGGTGTTGCAGTGGTGTCAACTACTGACACTTGTGCAGTGTTGCACAAGACCACAATCAGTGCAATATACTGTATATTGCATTAATTGTGGTCAGTGCATTATAATGCACTTAGCATGGTATGCAAAACCACAGAGAGTGTACTATATATACATTATGCACTCTTTATACAGTCTATAGCAGTGCCATATAAAAATAAAAAATTTGAAAATTAGACCCTCTGAGATTGAATCTGAGAGTGATTTTAGTAGTTCATCAGAATACTATTAGCTTGACTGTTGTGTATGAGGGTGACTGCTGCAGTTGATTCACTGGAATTTCAGGTAGCTAAGCATTTGTATAGTTTAGCTGTTTGGTATAACACCTGTATAATAAACACACTTTTTCAAATATAGTTTTTAAATTAGAAGGGCACTTCAGGTGATGATTTCTCTTGTCAAGCACTTTTCATCTAATTATCCTTACTAGCTAGCTTGTACTTTTCTTACTTTTATTTGGGAAAATGTGAAATGTACTTATAATACACAAGTTTAAGGAAAAATTAAAATTTTAAGTTCGATCAGGGATCATAGAAAAAAAGTAGGGAAACAAGGGAGGTCGCCTACACCTGCAGATATACTAGTGAACATTTAATCCCTAATTCAGTCTATATAATATATTATACCCCAAGACCAAGACTGAATTAGGGATTAAATGTTCACTAGTATATCTGCAGGTGTAGGCAACCTCCCTTGTTTCCCTACTTTTTTTCCATGATCCCTAATCGAACTTGAATTTTAAATTTTTCCGTAAACTTGTTTGTTTACTTTTTTTGTAACATTATTATGACTGGTGAACCCACACATACCGCATCAAAAGAAAGGATGGCACCAAATAAATGTTTTTCGTCTGAATGCGCGCCCCAGCTATCAAATACTGCTTTGAAAGTGCAGTGGCCATTACGCTTCGCTTTCAGCTACTGTATGTTCAGCCTGTTACACAGCGCTACAGACGAAAAACAGTAGAAGAAGTGCCTCTGCAACAATTCCGGACACCACGAAATACAATGATTCGTGTGCCCTCAACTATCAATTACTGTCTCGAAAGTGCAGCGGCCATTGCACTTCGCTTTCAGCTATGTTCAACCCGTTACACAGCGTTACAAGCGAAGAACAGTGTTAGAATTGTCTATGCAATCAGTCCAGTTACCACGGTAAATACAGACAATTCCCATTTACAGACGTACAGTAGGGAAGCCACGCATCGCACTAGTGCGAATCGACACCTTGGGTTGTCAGCGAAAAGAAATGGGACACAAAGAAGGACAAAGGTAAGTCCATGATGCATGCATAGTACGTACTGCAGTATGCCAAAAGGCACGTCTCAGGATGAAGCGACGTTGAACAGTAAAAAAAATCAAGCCCATAGCCTTAGCCGTTATCGAGTTTCGCTTGCCTGAAGGCAGTTAGTCAGTATAAAATTCCATTGAATAATTTTTTTAAATTTCGTAACAATTTATTGGAAGCCTTTAGGATCATACTGAAAGCACTTTTGGGCTTGGTTATATGTTATACCTAACCAATACTGCCAAGGTGCTAGGATGGAGTTGTGAAGCTGGTTTTTGGGTGAATTTTTTGACTAGGAAACCCCAAATCTCCATGATCCCTAATATACAGTACTACCATACTGTATGATAATTGCGACCGAATTTTAGAAAATTACTCTTATGGGTGCATTCGACACATTAAATATTTAGTTCTGAAACATAGCATTATAAGTTAAATTCCTACCCATTTAGGGTAGAATAAACCATAGAAACCTTGAATTACAAGAAAAAATTAGAAATGTTAGAAAAGTGTTTTCTGCTATTAACAGCACCATGCTAGTGTCAAAAATTCTAATTGTTTCAGGCACGACCATAATGATGATTTTCCAAAATTCGGTCACAATTGTACTTCATGTGTGCAAATGATGTGCTGAGCTGACTATAGTATGTTCATATTACATAGTTACGTACTATAGAATACCACACGTATTTATTTCATTGCAGACCAACACTTTCCAGTGTGTGCTAGCCTACAATCCATCTGAGTCATTTGTGATATTCTTATATGATGTAATTCAATGGACTACTGGTGATTTTGATGGTGGGGTTGATGGACTTGGTGGGACGGAAGCTCTAGCAGGAATTAGTGCTGGCGATGGTCGTAATTTTGTAATTATTCCTGGATCACGAACACCTGATATTATCAATGTCAATCAAAACAGCAATGTAGACAATCCTGGGGCTTGGATTTTCAGAGTTGATGGAGGTACTGTATGAATGTTAGCTGCTGTATATTCCTGTAGCTACATATATGTTGGGCTTAACCTTACTGCATGTACTGTACGTATATGCTATGAAGAACAATAGCAGCATCAAACTGTAATGTTTACAGTATTATTTTCTATGATAAATTATTTTAATTTGTAGCTCCCAATCCTCCAGTGATTTTATCAGTCACTACAATTGATAGTCAATCAGTTCATGTAATCTGGAGAGCACCAATACAACCTAATGGAGTATTGATCAGTTACACTATCACATATCATACTGATGATAATTCTAGTAATGACTTCATTATTCCATTTAATGGAGATACAGTAAGTGAACTTCATATAATATTTGTAGTATACAATTATACTATTTTCATTATATAGACACAATCTTACAATCTTACTGGACTAGCTCCATATCAGTTGGTCACGGTGACCTTTACTGCTACTAATGATGGAGGGAGTACAAGTTATTCTAGTAGTGCATTATTTACAAGGACAAATGAAGCAGGTTAATTCGCTCTACTGTAGTCTCATGGTATATACAGTACGTAGCTTGAATATGTTGCTAACTACCAAATTTCAGCAAGCTGGTTGTCTGTTATGGATTCTTGGTGAATCAGATATATGCACAGTACATAATACTACACATGGTGTTAATGTGTGTAATTGTGTACACTGAAAATTATGCCAGATAGTTCACACATCCTTTCAATATTCATTTTGGTGAATGCCTTTTTAAAAACTTGATCTTGTTCCAAACTTGTATACATACAGTATGCATTAAGCCCAAGGAATATGCAACTAATTGAGTTGAATTATCTATTATAATATTTGTACATACTTTCTAACTTCACTACATCTTATTACATATAACAGCTCCAGGAGTGATACAGTTTAATGTAAACAATTTACCAACTATCACTGAAGTGCAAGTGACATGGACACCACCTGAACAACCTAATGGTCTCATCACATCCTACCAAGTACTATATTCTGTATATGAATCAACCACTACTGACCAAAGTGGAGTACTAAGTAGCAATGTCAGGAACTATACCATAAATAATTTAAGTGAGGACACTTTTATAAAGTGTATCTGTGTTTAGTTCATATACACTACACAGCACCAGGCACTCCTTATCAAGTGAGAGTAGTGGCATATAACAGTGCTGGTAGGGGAGTATTGGGTAATAACAGAATATTCTTCAGTGAAGAACTCACTCCAGCTAAGCCACCAGAGAATATTCAAGTTACACAGTTAAACACTACTTCAGTCAACATCACCTGGACTCCACTGACACTCTTTGAAGCTCAAGGATTTCCAAAGTATATAGTGTCATTGACTGTGTCATCAACTACAAGACAACAAAGAAGACAATCAAATCATTTCACATTGACAACAAATAACAGTTTTGTAGTGTTGATAAATCTGAAAAGTGGTAGCTTTTCAATAATAGTTGGGGCAACTACTGGCAATGGATCCGATGCTATCAGTTCTAATTCTATTTCAGGTAATTTGCAATGTATGTTGTTCAGTTATAGGTGTAGCAACTTATTGCAAAAGTATATGATAGGCTGCACTCCTGAATAAATCAGTACTGTATTGAATGCTAGCAAACAAGCCTTAAGACTACTACTGTTTTTAAATTAACTAGATGTCTTCTACTTGCTTTTTTGTGCATTTACTGTGGTTGGAAGCACTGTTCCAATTGCTACTCTGCAAAAAGCTCTTACTGTATGTGTGCTGTACACTTTTTGCATGTCATACATGCAAAAAGTTGCATTTCTATAGTTTCAATTCTTGATGATGAAGATGGTGATGATGCTCTTGGAACACCTACTGCAGCATTGATTGGAGGAAGTGTAGCAGCAACTGTGTTTGTTACGGTGGTGATAACCACAGTAGTGTTATGCTGCTATCGCCAAAGGTATGTGAAATGACAAACAGTATACGTGACTGGATCTGTGAAAACCAGTCTTATCGCTAAAGACAGGAAGTTTGATTTTCACACAAACACAAAGCTTAATGAATGCACTATCAAATTTCACTGTCACAGTTTACAAGAGTAAAGTGGTCTACTTTTTTCAAGCACAGTGGCGAGCTGTACGAGTGGTCTGGGGTATTGATGGCACTGTGGCCAACCAGGAAATGACTGTGTGTGGCTGTACAGCTCCGTGGTATTGGACAATGACCTGCATGTGCTGTAAATTTCCTTTCATTTTAGCCCGTTTTGAGCCCTGAATGGCCCATAACTTGCCTAATTCATCCCAACACGTTCCTTTTCAATTATTAAACACCATCTTTCCCACCCTTCCAGGCCCCCTGCCTCCCACTCCTTTTGGAGCTCACCTGATACAGTCAACCTCAGTTTAAAAACTATCTAAAATGGCAGTAAACTTAGCTGTTGACTACTTCTGTGGATGATCTGGAAGGTAAGAAATTGTTATAAAACGTGTGAAAATTTGGTATGAATAGCTACCAGCATTGTCCAGCTACAACACTCTAAATATTTAAATCCGGCGTAAGTCTCGTGACGGCGGTCTCGTTGCGGTCTGCAAAACCGCAACCAGTGTGTTATAACTTATAATGCACTCCCTGTGGTCTGCAGCAGTGCCATATACAAATTATGGCACTGGCAGCATCTTTGAACTGCCCACACAGAGTGGTACATATCTTGTTACACACTACCTTAATGAGACATATGCACTAGCACCAGTGCGTACATCTCGTTAAGGCAGTGTATATATCTTGTTAACTCGAGACATTACACACCTAATAGGATTGCACACTATAGCCAGAAATCATTAGATTTCTTTGATGTTATATTGTTATCTCTCTTCTCTTATATAGGAAATCAAGCAAGCTGTGATTGTGGGATTCAATTTTAATACATCAACAGTAGTGTTTTTTTTTTAACTTTTGTAAATGTAGTAATTAAAGTAAATAATTAACACTAGTCTCTTAAAATTTCTATATTAGCAAAAGTAAAATCAAACTACTGTTTGATATATTAAAATTGAATCCCACAATCACAGATTGTTTGGCAAAATTCAATCCCACAATCACAGCTTACTCGGTTCCCTATATAAGAGAAGGGTATAGCAACTAAAGATTTTGCCAATTAGGTGAGTCTGCATGCTAAAGTAGAACATATTAGCTATACCATGGGCACAAGTTATATACGCATGAGCACGGGGGCCACACACACATATATATATATTATACTTTATTTACTTGGCTAAATGCTGTGACATTTATTACCTCATTTCTAAAGATCAATGCAGCATACTTAATCGCTATACTCAATGCTCAAAAATGCGTTGTCTTCAAAATTGATTGTGGCACTACCCAAATGTAGCTACTTTTGAAGGTGAGGCGTTTAACCTAGGAAATACACTATATGCGTGGAAGCCTGATCTTGTCAAGTATTGGAGTATACAGTATTACAATGTAGCATGTAGAAACTATACAGTTTGCATTCATGCTCTCCAAACAAACATTGGTGTAATGTATGGTGCCATACTGTGTTTATATGTCTTTTAAAGGTCTAAAAGAGGTTCACCATCTCCTAAGGAACCAGTCACTATTGTTAACATATCTGTTGATCTGGAAGGACAGAATGGTCAGGTCCTAAGCTCAGAATTGAAAGATGGAGATTTTGCCATGCAGACTATTTCTGAGCCTGTTACATTTAGCAATCAGTACACTTCCACACTTGCAGAAGTGGAAAATACATCACCATGAGCAGCAGTAGTAGTACTAACATTAACTTATTTGCACATTCAGTCTAAAACTAATGCATGAATTTTGTGTTAAATTGCATTTTACTTCATGTACATGTGTGTACGGTACATACTGCACATACAATAATATTGTGGTATATGACTTAGGCATTAAGGATCTGTTGATTCATACCTTCACAATTTTGAACTGTTCTTTCTAGTAATTCTTTTTATTTTCACCCATTATTCCCAACATTATTCCTGGAAGTAAGGCAGCCTGTCTTAAAGCAGCTGGTATAGTGGAGAAGCAAAAAATTAATAGAGCAGTCACATAACAACACTTTTTAGTGGTTGTAATAATATGGTAATTGATTGCTAATTAGTATATCTCATTATTAATTCCTTACCGTTTTTGGGGTTCTTTCCAGAACTTTTCCATGTATGGCGTTAGTTGTCTGTTTAGGGCAATTTCTTTTGCCATTCACCAGGACCTAGACATGCATAGTAAAATTCGTACAGACATTGCCGAATTGATGAAGAGCAACAAACACAAATTCAAACCACTCATCATAGGGTCCCAATCTATTGACACACACATCAGCAACATGTCCAAGCTGGGAACATGGGGGACACAATTGCTGCTTCAACACTATATGGCATACCCATTTATGTTGCTAGCAAGAGCACGAACAGACTCTCATATCATTGGAGGAAGTATAGCCCTATAGCAGTAGACAACTTGTTGACAACTGAGACTGGTAAAACACACATAGAACTGATTCACCTTAATAACTGCCATTTTGATCCTGTCATATCCACCACTAGCAGAGTTTCTGAGCCAACAATACCAAACAAGGAATACCTAGGAGGATTTGTAGAGTAACTGCATGTGTTTCCTTCCGTTTTGTTTGTTATGTACTGTACTATATTGCACTCTTATAACACAAATATGATGTCTAGTCATTATATGTAGTTTGCTCTATAACACAGTCAAGTGCAGCCTTGAAGCCAACAATTTATTATAACAAATGATTACAGCACCATGGTTATGTTGTTGTGCTGTACCACACATGCACGCACACACACACGCACACTTGAATCACCTAATCAGCCTCCAGAGTTTGCATTGGTAGAAGAGGTTGATCAACACAAAACTTACAATGTGAGTTAAGGCACTAAAATTCCTTCCAAAGGCAAAAGAGCCAGTGACCACACCTCCAGTAACTCCACCAGACAAGTAGGTTAATTAATACAAATCATACTGTACCATCTTGAGCAATTACATGCATGTATACAAGTACTGTACCATACATACATACAAATATACGTAAACTCATACATACTTGGACTGCTGCTACTGCTGTCACCATTGGTGATCCCACTTAAGTCACTGTCAGTAGAAAGGAATAAGGTGACATTCACACTACACAGATATTTGAAAAGACTGGGTGAACCCCATGACGTGTCAAGAAATACATACAATTCTTCTGATACAACTTTTTTTTGCAACTTCTGATTAGGCCACTCCTTCCCTTTTAAGATGCAAAAATAGTACAAATGCAAATTTGTGCTGACTTGATAGCACTGCTCACACATGAGCTAACACTGTTACAAGATCACGTTTACTGAGCCTGTATAGTATGCAAGAATAACCAGAAAAGAATGGAAGAATACAGAATAATGGAATATTTAGAGCTGACAGTAACCAGATGCAGGTGGTGGATAGGAAACCTAAACAATTTATTTGGAGTGGCCTTACTATAGGGTGTACAAACAAAAATGACTGTACCACCTTACCATTGGTGCACCATCTAGTGGGAACCCCGGCCCACAACACCTACAGTTTTGTAGTAATCAATGCCTAGCAACCTGCATGAGCAGAGCTACAGAGGCTAAATATAAAGCTGCAGTGATTGAAATAATGGTCAGACACATTACATTTTCTGACCAAAATTGGTAGCAATTTCTCATACTGGGCATGCTCGGATGAAGTCCATCCAAAATTCACTCAGTGTTGGTAGAAAATTCACCCAGACAAAATGCATATCAAACTTAATGATGCTTCAAGGTAAAGAAAATATTCAACATATGAATAAGTTTTACGAATTTCTGATCAAATATTGTTTTGTTCAGACAAGACAGTACTAAGCAGTGATAAACATATGTATGATGTATGTACACTACACATACACATACGAAGACTGTACGACCACTGGTCTAAACAAAGGTAGATAAATTAATTCACTGTCCTCTGACTAGATGACTTTCTACATGAGTGATCTCAGGGAGGGACTTTACAAAAGTCAGCAAGCCTCTAGGAGGGTAGGTCAACCTCTACAACTATAATGTGGCCTGAATCACTGACCTGGGCCGACACTTGCAAAAGCATATAAAATGTGTTAAGAGCTAGTGTAAGGTAATTTTGCCCATTGATGGCTTGCAAGGCCACTGTTGAGGAATCCCCTTTCCTCCACTACATATTCAGGGACAAGGGCATTGCCATTAGCAATACCACCAAGTGGTGCATTTCCAGGCCCATGGCATAGATGTCAGCAGCAAAGTTCTCACACATGCAAAGCAAAGCGCTACCCAGTGAACCAGCACTGGGACATGCAATCTGTGCACTCCTCAGGTGCTACAAGTCGGTGTAGGTAAATCTCAAGGGGCATGACTAGTGACCTACAGGAGGCTGCACCATGTCTCACAGGTGTAGGCATACAAGTCGCACCTGGACGTTCATCCACTGTGAGAGACATGGGCATTAGCTTCCCAGTTAACACAAGGTACCAATTGATGTTACAGCTGGGTGAGTACTCTGCTTCCCCAGTTGACGCATCACCAGGTCTCCATTTAACAGCTGGAACAATGTGAGTAAAGTTTCTTGTTCAAGGAAGCAACATCTGCAACTGAGAATAATATCAGGAACCTTTCAATTAATTAACAGGCCAGTGCTCTAACCACACACACGTGTGTACACGCATGCGTACGTAGTAAGATACTCCTGCAGTAATCATGAAGGTATCAGAGAAAGGCTCCTGTATATACTGGAGAGTGTTCACATTTATTTAGTGAACATTTTTACTCCTGGTAGAGTCTGCTATAATCATTTAAACAGCAGTACCCAATGTATTGTGTAGGGGTCACCTGTCACATCAGCAAACTTGAATTCTGATATATTTAATCAACCCTGGTGGAGAGTGGTGAATTCAGTTGCTGCACACATAATAATAATTATAGTGCTTCCCTGATTACACCGGTCTGATGCACCTATCAATGCCAAACCCCGTACCCATAAGCTGACTGAGGATTTGACATCTACCTTATGTCTTGTGTCACCCCTCGAGTGCTTAACAACAAGCCAAAAACTATCCAACAGAAATGCTTCTTACGTAGGAGACGAAGATAAGTACACTAGAATTCCTTGTATTGGCCTAGGGAAGCATTGGTAGTTGCATAAATTATGTAGTGGTAGAAAGACAACCCCCCCCCCCCCCCTACTCTTCTAAAATTGTAACAATTTCATTGTACTTAAGTTGAGCTTGCTCAACAATCAACAATGCTCCAGACAGTTGTTAAATTTTACTTTAAAGATGTGCTCAGATTCAGTCTTGGTTTTTTAAATAACACACAGTATATGACTACCTATACTAAATATCTGAGAGCCTAAATTTTACGAATAAGCAAAATAGCACATACAACTAGAACGTGTGGATTCCAAGTCAGCTTGCTTTCAATCACATGCACAACCAACAGAAATTATATTTAACTTTTTTTGAAAATGGCGACACAACCATTAAAAGTAGTACCCTTTCGGATAATCCAACTTAATTTTTCATGGAAGACAAATCTGTTAGATTGTAATTAGTTAGTGCCTCATGGTATCATACACTTAGGGCCACTACGATGTCAATCCCACACTCGATCACACAAATTAAGTGTACAACAGGTTCAGCATCTGTAGTGAGTGTAGTTATTGTGCGCATTTGTATGTCAGCAGCTAGTGTAGCTATATAAACCTTCACCCATCACTCCACCAAAATTCCTGATTCCCCTCAATATTTACTTTACCAGCTAGCTAGGCATTGGAGTATGAATACTGAAGTGAGGCAGAGCCTGTAAGCGTGAAAACAAATGAATCCAGAGTATACATACAGGGCCGGAGGAGGGAAAATTGAGTTGGTCAGGCCATTGACTATAATGTTGAAATTGCTACTATATACATGCCAATGAGAGAGGAGCTGTTGCACAGTGTGCGAAGTGCGAAGCATGAGCATTCTAGGGGGGTCAGGGGGCATGCCCCCACAGGAAATTTTTGAAAATTAGACACTCAGATATGCAATTTTAGTGATATTTCACTGCTAGCTAGCTATATAAATATGCTCAAGTCTATCTGTTGTTCTTCAGACTTTCTATACTATGTATAATTGTAGACCTGACATACAGGGGACACAGCATGAAACTTGCTGTATGGTTCATTTAGTTATAGCTAGCAATTAGAAGTTCAAGGGGGATCTGGGGGTGCAACCCCCAGGAGCTGCAGAATTTTTGCAATTTAAAGGCTTGAAAATGCCTTAAAATTGATGCTAAATTTTAAAGTAAAACTAGCTAACAACTTGCAACTTTCCCCCCAAATTTCACAGGGAACCCATGCAGCATGGCCCCCTTTAGCTAGGATATAATTACTATACAGTGAATTCACACAGCTACAATAAAAAGCTACACAGCTACAAAAATACAGTATACTACTATACTGGTTTGTATGAAGTGAACGGATCATCACGTAAATATACTGGTGGACAGTCACGAGACCAATCAGTATTCGAAAATGGCGCGATGTTGGTGAGACTGAGAGTTTGCTCAGTATCTTGACAGGACGAGTGAGTAGTTGAAGAGGAGTGATTTCTACTCAACATCTCATCCAGATGGCCACCATGTAATGTATGGGTGTACAGCTTCTTGCCGCGGAATGAGTCATCTGCCGGGTTTGTCACTGCCAGCCCTTCGCCCAGTAAAAGAAGCCAAGAGAGACAAGCCAAGGAATGCTAATGATTATTTTATGAAGATTGAATTGTGATATAAGTGTGCTGGTTTAGAATCAAAGAAGGCACCTGCCTTACACGTGATAAATGCCAACTGTCAGCACACGTGATACTGTACGTAGAACCCACAATCATTTCTGTACGAACGATACGAATGCTATGCTGTACTGTAAGGTAATTGGAGGTACTGTACGTGTAGTTCTGTGCTTTAGTTAGGCTGAGAAACTAGGTAACTACTCGTGTCATGCATTTTCAATAACATCTGTAAAATCATGATGTACGTAGCTACATGTAGATGTGATCGTCCAACATATGTATCGTCCAAAGATTGCATGAGAGTAATGTAGTTCGAACTGGTCAGCTAGTTGGTTCAACAGAACTCCAGATTATTGGTCCGGCTCAGGCCTGACCAACCGGACCGTCTCCTCCGGCCTTGACATACGAGGAAACATAATCATAACAACTGTTACTCATTAGATAGGGTCTGCAATGAAAAAATCGATAATCACAAAATTGTCCCCCTACTATTTCAACCTGTAGGGCATATCAAAGTATTTTTCTACGTACTAATAAAACTTATTTATCTTTCTCCATACGACGGGAATAGCGATTGTTTTATGCTGGACATCTTGAAACTGAAATTGCACGCTCTCGGGATGAAGCATGGGTTCATTCCCATACTTGGCATATATAGTCCAGGTCTATACCTGATTATAACCCACAGCAGAAATAAATCAATTTGCTACTGTGGATTTGGTACGGAGCTACTCTTTGCCGAAAATTGGCCAAAAATCACGTATTTTTGGATCCGGAGCAACCCAGCAATCAACAAAAGGAAAGCCCACAAACCTTCACTATACAGCAATATAGTTTGGTTATCACTTCATGCACAGCGCAAGTTTCATATGGATCTGAGCTTTCCTTCCATCAAACTAAGCGGCATGAAATTTCTTCCTATCGCGACTGAGACTAAAATGGGAGGCCTGGCTGCAATAACTCCAAGTTTTAGTTTCTCCAGCAAGTGATTTAGGTTTCAATATTATGTTGTGACCACCTAATGGTATTAGTTTCCAACCAGAAATGGATCACGTGATTATGGATTGATTTTTCGTTTACATTATAGCTATACATGGTTAGCTATGTAGTGGTATAATCCAGGTAAAATTTCACTAGTATTTTATCAACATTTGACTGAGACACCACTGATGAAGCATAGAGTTAGGCACAGTAAAACTAGGGTCCTACCAAAAATGGCAGGGTTGTTTGTATGATACTCTAATAGAGCAGTCATGCAAACAGTCTCCAGTCTCTCTACTATTCTGTTCTCTTTAGTAAGCAAGCGGAATCCATATACAGGCAGAATTGAATATCAGGGTAAAAGTGCAATTGGAAAGAAACCTCAATAGTATCAGATTACTGGTTGGGGGCACACCATAAATGAATCCACATTATGATTGCATGGCTATACCCAGAGGCAATATTTATAGACAAGATTAGGTAATAAGAATAATTATACTACTAGAGTTTCAATTCACAACAATAGCTGCAGAAGCATTTCAAAAAGAAAATTAATATTGGTGTGAATTGGCCACCTTGCACTACTAAATGGCACAACACACACTTTTGATTACTCAGCTATAACTTCATACTAACTGTAGCTGTAAGTTTTGTATATTCAATAATTGTAACGATTTGTATAGGTATTTCTAGTACACTGCTAAGCAAAAATTCATCACACAAACTGGTGTCAAATTATAATGGTAGAAATATCAATCTATTGTGCAAAATTGTAATTTTCCTGCGCCTTAATTTGCTTGTAGGATGTGCATGCAATTTTATGTTGATCTATAGACTGTGTATGGTTATATATTTGGTAACATATTGCATGTGTGAGATGTAGACATTTACTATAGATATCCTTTTTATAACGAGTCATAAGTTTAAGAACTTGTGATACTTGGTATAACATGCATGCAGTTTCAATGGCGCATGTCTTCCAACTATGGATCTATTACCTTAAATGTGACTTAAAATGTGATTTCTAAAGAACGTGTAATTTTCTTCAATGACTTATAAACCTCACATAAATTTGGGAATGGCTATAGTCATGCAGACAGCTCTACAGAGTGCATGTTATACATATAATTATTATAGAACACTCAGTACATTGTGGCCTGTTCGTATAACTGTTATCCAACAGGCCTTTGGTGTGGTTTCTCATGATAAAGCCAAAAATAAGTAATACCCTTCAGCAATGGGTGAAAAACCTTAAATTTCTTGTTTGTTAAAGGCTCATATATATATTAATATAGCACAGAGTAACTGCCTGCAGCCTGCTGTGAAAAAATAAGATTGAGGACATACTTCCCTAACTTTTAAGTTTTAAGAAGGAATTAAATACAAACTATAGCTAAACTTATATACACTGTTAAAAATGAAGAGTAACCACCACTCTAAAGAGTTCCCAGTGTAGGGAGAATTTAACACCCCTGGAGAGTAACCAACATTCTGAAGAGAATAACCATTACTCTGAAGAGTAAGTAACACCACCAGCAGAGCATGTGTTACTCCTTTAGAGTAATGGTTACTCTCCAGGGGAGTTAAATCCTCCCTACACTGGGAACTCTTCAAGATTTGGGGTTACTTTTCATTTAACAGTGTACCACTGATGTAAATGATTTTTGGTGGCTCTAAAATATATATAGGACCCAAGTAGAACTAAAACTTGGTAGAATCCAGGTTTTACTGTGCCTAACTCTATGCTTCATCAGTGGTGTCTCAGTCAAATGTTGATAAAATACTAGTGAAATTTTACCTGGATTATACCACTACATAGCTAACCATGTATAGCTATAATGTAAACGAAAGATCAATCCATAAACACGTGATCCATTTCTGGTTGGAAACTAATACCATTAGGTGGTCACAACAGAATATTGAAACCTAAATCACTTGCTGGAGAAACTAAAACTTGGAGTTATTGCAGCCAGGCCTCCCATTTTAGTCTCAGACGCGATAGGAAGAAATTTCATGCCGCTTAGTTTGATGGAAGGAAAGCTCAGATCCATATGAAACTTGCGCTGTGCATGAAGTGATAACCAAACTATATTGCTGTATAGTGAAGGTTTGTGGGCTTTCCTTTTGTTGATTGCTGGGTTGCTCCGAATCCAAAAATACGTGATTTTTGGACAATTTTTGGCCAATTTTCGGCAAAGAGTAGCTCTGTACCAAATCCATAGTAGCAAATCGATTTATTTCTGCTGTGGGTTATAATCAGGTATAGACCTGGACTATATATGCCAAGTATGGGAAGGAACCCATGCTTCATCCCGATAGACGATATGCACACTTTATTACTCGAACGAAAAATGATCAATTAAGCGTAGACGGCGCAAAACTCGACGGTAACTTAAAATCGGAAGTCCCATACAAAAGTATAGGAAGCAAATGCGGCTCGAGCAATAACTCCCCACTCGAGCTAAGGACAAGCCATCTCGCTTGCCATAAGCAAATGCGGCTCGAGCAATAACTCACCACTCGAGCTAAGGACAGGCCATCTCGCTTGCCAGAAGTGTATGGCAAGCGAGATGGCTTGTCCTTAGCTCGAGTGGTGAGTTATTGCTCGAGCCGTATTTGCTTTCCATACTTTTGTATGGGACTTCCGCTTATAAGTTACCGTCGAGTTTTGCGCCGTCTACGCTTAATTGATCATTTTTCGTTCGAGTAATAAAGTATGCATATTGTCTATTTTTCACGATGTCCAGCATAAAACAATCGCTATCCCCGTCGTATGGAGAAAGATAAATAAGTTTTATTGGTACGTAGAGAACTACTTCGATATGCCCTACGGGTTGAAATAGTAGGGGGACAATTTCTTGATTAGACTCTATCGATTTTTTTCATTGCGGACCCTGCATTAGATCTACTTGTTGATTATCCACTGTTGCATCTATGATCTAAGCGCATCGAGCGAAATTAAACAAGCGCACCAAAGTGGTTTCCATGGTTACAAGCGCCTGCTTCCCGTCACATATTACTTATCGAAAAAAGTAACGAGTTACAAATTACTCGCTACTCTGAGGGCTGTAACTAGTAATAAGGTTATATATTACATTTGTTCGTTACAAACTAATTAAATAAAAAGTCCAACCTTCTAAATACAAGCTACCAGCCTCAGGCCTACAACTATACTAAGTTACACGAGCGAGACACGTGTTTCTCTGGTGTAGTTCAGCCACAAATACATACTTTGTTGGTGTATCTTGGCCTCAAGGGTACTCCTCTTACACTATCATTCTCTGTCCATGCCTATAGAGGACTTGCACGCGTGAAGCAGCGGTTGCTAGGCAGACATGTTTCGGGACAACTTTCTATGGCGCATATTGGGTCAGAATGAAGGTAACGAGATTTATTCACTAAGCGCTGGGTATAGTGGCACTGGGAAGCGGGGCTGGTTTCGAAATAGTAGATCTTATCATTGGCTTCGTGAAATAGGTGGCTAATTAAATTTCGATACATTACTCACCAATTGTAACTTCCTCGCCTTTTTTAACGAGCTGGGTGGTATTTACAACACAACTCAACACTGATTCACTTCATTACAGCCTGTACCAAATCCTGAGAAAGCACTTTTCAGCCAAAACACTGTCCCAAAACATGGCCGACAGCTACGGTTGCTTAACAATTACGATGTTTTACGTCACGCTGCAAGTCCTCTATAACGCTTGTCTGGACCCAAAATGCAATCAATCACGTGCCTGGATACAATGCGCCTTAAAAGGAAGTAACGCGTTTCATTCGTTACAATTTCCGGATGTAATATCCGTGATATATTACTTGCTACTTTGTCATGTAACGCATTATATTACGTAATGCATTACATTTGTAACGCGTTACCCCCAACTCTGATAATTATTATTGGAATGCATACGCCCCTAGGGGGGTTGGGTCAAAACCTGTATGACTGGTTTGGGTATAGTGACAATCCAGGCAAGTTCGTCCTGCTTGTTAACCCTGTTTAACCTGCTGTTAAACTTGATGGCAAACTGTGGTATATAATTGATTATGCTTTGTGACTACACTACATAGGTGCTCCACACATTCTGTGAAATCGTTATCCAAAAGGTAAACAAGTCTCTAATATACTGTAAAAATTTAGTAGTGAATTGCTCTGCAACAATATATACTCACTACTTTTTGTAGCGAACGTCACTACTTTTTGCAGTGAATGCCACTACTTGGTGGTCAATGTACTGACGTTCACTACAAAA
Source organism: Dysidea avara (assembly GCF_963678975.1). Lineage (NCBI taxonomy): Eukaryota > Metazoa > Porifera > Demospongiae > Dictyoceratida > Dysideidae > Dysidea > Dysidea avara. Next base: position 44,705,943 of record NC_089272.1, read on the forward strand.
TTAGTAGTGAACATCACTACACAAAAATAGTGAGTATTGTGGCAGACATTGGTAGTGACATTCACTACATTTAGTAGTGACGTTCACTAGTTTGTTTTTACTGTGTAACAGGTGCCTAAATCAACCAATAATTAATAACACAATTATTCGGGATATGACTAAATATACACACTCTCCCTTGAGCACTGTGCTCTCTTGGGAGGACATGCATGTATTGTATTCATATCCCTCATAAGCTTGTTATAAAATAGCGTGCCACATGGTTAAATAATGTGATAATTAAAGTACCAATTAAGTGGTGGTCTGTTTAACTCTACCTTGAAAAGAAATCTCCTGGCTGTGCCACTAATAATCTACATCAACTTTCATTACAATACTTTAAGGTACATGAACATAGCCTAAACATTATAAAGATCACACAATCTCTGCAAAGTTTAGCTTAAGAGTAAATAGCAATACACACATTTTATTGTTCAAATCAGCTGCTGTCACTATTTGCTTCAGTATCTTCAAATGAACTACTGATGCTACTATAGCTGTCTCTACTAAAACTTGCAAAACAAGTTTTTACGTTATCCTTAATCTTCACAGATGTTCCAGACTGATCTTTTCCCTCAATCAGCATTACCAGCTGTTGGCGACTTTTACTCCAGTTTGGAATTCCAATCAAAATAACTGCAGCCTTGTAAAACACTTCTAAACGTGGTTCATTTCCATAGCATAACATAGCTGCAGCTGGTTCATTGAAGTGTGGATTTTGACACCAGGTAATACCCTCACGTCTATATTTGCAAAGATTTTGACCAAACATTTCACATAAAGATTGCTCATCATCATATTCGTCATAATAAAAATCTCCGTGCTTAAAATCATCAGGCTTTCTTAGTGCATATCCCGAATTCAGTAATGGTTTGATATGAACATGCAGACCTAGGAGCTTGGCGCTGTTGAATATAATGTAATCTGCACCTTTTAATTTCAGATGAATTGGTGAGCTGGATATAACTTGAAGTATCTTTTTCCTATCATCGCCTGTGATTCTAACTTCTTTTAATTTCCTTTCTTGATCTATATTTGATTTGTTAATAAATTCTTTAATAGGACAATTCTGTAGCTTGCTTATGATCTCTTCCTTGCCTACAGAAAAGTTGATGTTAACAAACAAATCTGTCCACTGCAAATCAAATGTGTAAGAATAATGTGTGTTGAAGCCTAGTACACCTCCATCACGCATAAACATGGGATTGCTGAGGACTGCTTGAAGTGTCCTGAAAAAAGGGTTACTCGTTATGTTGATTGTGGATCTACTGAGATCAGCACCATAGTAGAGATTGTATGTAAGGGTGACTCGATATCCTTCAGTAACTGGAAGAACTTCATGTTCGATATCACTGAAGAATGCAGCCCAACATAAACTATCCAATGGATCAGAGGCAGTAGAAGACCAATCATACTTTATTTCTTTCTTCTGGTGACGTACAACAAGCTCTCCACCACTAAACTGAGTTGGCAAACAAACCACAAGACTACCAAACATCTGTCCTGACCGAGGTGTGTCAACATGAGACTTAAAAAAGTCACCAGGTACATAGATGTTCAACTTGTACAGTTCTGCTTGCAAACTAACAGCTGCACAATTTGGATTGATTAGTCCAATATCTCCAAGAATTGGAGTGTCACAGAGTTGAAATGTTGTTGCAAAATCCTTTGGGTCTAATTTAAAGGCATTACGATAGTTTTTGTCAATCACACTATCTCCTTTGTATCCAAAGCTAGCAACAGTGCACGCATTAAGTAACTTACTCATGGTTGTTTGGTCTGAACCAGGAAATTGTATGGAACACCACATCACTTCAGCTGCTTTAGCTACTGCAGTAGTTGAAAGGACATTATGTGGTACTGTAGTCTTATAAACTACTGACACTGTCCTATCAGGAAGTAATTTCAATTTTCCATCACAGCTGAATCTGCCAGAGATGCTATCAGCCATGTGACCAAGATTTGATATTAATGACTTCTCAGATATCTTTTTCAGTGGCTCTGGATCCTCAAACCTTTGCCTTTTAATATACCACATCTCTATTTTTAAGACCTTCAGGCTGCGCAGCCACTTTTGTAGAATGCTAAAGTTGGGCCTGTTTGAACAGGAATATGATGTTAACAATACACTTGTGTACTATTTCATAACATAGTCAGCAAATTCCATATCATACATGTTAGAACAAGACAACTCTTGCTGAGTGGCCATCTCTTAATGACCAAGGACCAATCAAGTATAGCTATGTTTCAGACACATACTTCATAACCTCAAGCCAACTCATTATAGTGGCCATGCAGGTCCCAAACAAGGTGTACTTCATGACCTTATTAAAAGACCACCTACTGTAATTATTGTGGTATATTAACAAGAGTACATAATAGGAAGGGAGAGCGTCTAACTAGGACACATTTCAGCCAAAATCACAGTGTAGTATAGAGCATCAATACATTGACAGAACAATAGCTTTACCTTATTCAACACCTATCAACAGATCTCTATAATCAGTAAAAGTGTTAATTTGTTCAAAGATCATTGTCTATTCAATAATACCCAGTGATTTTGTAAAGGCTGCATTGGCAGTTAGACACTCTCCCTCCCTATTTTTATTATGTACTCTTGATATTAAGTAATGTATATACTCAAGGAAATTTATAGTCTATTTTATGATCTCATAGAATAGACCATAAATATGTCTCTCCTATAATTTTGTTCCAAACTTGACTCAAAAGTCATCAGACTAATCATACCATAAGCCAGTTAGCTCATAACAGAGTGTGTCATACAAATTGTAGTGGTTATATGAAGCTTTCTCCATACATGTATATACTGTGTGCCAAGGGCGTATAGAGGGGGGATTCAGGAAACCCGCAAAAAAAAAAACAATTTATAAATAATCTACCTCGGTAAGTCAATTATTAGTACTATTTAACTAGAGAGTACAAATACAATATGCTACCTTTCAGAAACAGTCTTTCACTGTGAGTCTCACTAGCATCAATACAAGTCAATTGCGCTATAATTAGAGTATTGTTATAATCGATTGTGGGTTTTTAAGTTTACCATGGAAATGCCTTCTAACAAGTCACAGGTGATGATAGATGGCTTTTTTCAAACAAAGAGAAGGTGCATATATAATTATTATAGTAATGTACTATTTGTTTTATTGATTATTGCTGAGTATAGTTTAGTGCTAATATTACACAATTATCCGTATAGCTGCCCATATTCTTACTGATGGAAACCCCATTATAAGAATCTGGATACGCACCTGTGTGTTATATGTATGTATCAAAGTCTCATAAGGAACTAAAGGAAATGTCTACTTAGATGTCTTATTTAAATAAATACGTGTCTGCTACTTGGCTATAATCAGGGCTTACACAGTGGCGGATACAGTGGGGTTGTAATGGTTTCAGCTGAAACCCCCTCTGAAAATAGTGTTTTTACAGATCGTGCGGGTGATAAAATCACCAAGAGTTATACATAGTGCATTATATTGGGACTTCTATTACTGACTAAACTTCATACTTTGTCTTTGAAATCACTGAAAATTCCATTACGGTGTTAAGCGCCTCAAAATAATTATCGTTTTAACGAGTACAAGTGCTGTTTTGCTTCACAATTTTCTGCGAAGTCCTGGATTGGTAAGATCAATTCAACTGTGAAATAATGTTGTGGAGTAACTTTTACTGATTCATTGCTAGCTAGTTTACGCCATATACTGTAAACTCTGAAATATGGTCATTTTGTATGACTCCTGTGTAGTGCTGTACACCAGTGTCCAATTAACCAGTTATTAACTGGTATTGTCTGGGTCAGCCAATGACTGGTGAAGAGACCTTTAAACCAGTTATTGCCCACCCACTTGGTAAACCATAAATTACCCCTGCTGACAAGTGTTAACATAACCTCAAAGAACATGTAAATATGTGATTGTAATAACTGTTATTGCTAGACAAGATGTTGATGGTCACTTTGGTACCACCCTAAACCTTCCAGCAGGCTTGTTGACTCACATTATGTCTGCCAATATACAAACAAACCAATTAACTGGTTATTGCCAATTATTATTGGTAGGCAATTAATGGGTGACAAAATTTTTGTAGGTGTACAGCACTACTCTGTGGCAATTTTGTACAGGCTCAATGAGTCAAACACTGATCCTGGAATGCATCCATGTAAGCTATACATTATAAAGGATGGGATTATGGGCTTGATATTGGTGCTACATAAGTAGATTCAACTAACACCAGAGCCTGCAGGACATTACCCTTGGGCAATTGTCTGCCTACATATTTGCCATCATGTCTGTCTTCTTATTGTTTCAGGCTCAAGTACTTCCTGAAAATGACACATCAGTTAGTTTTCCTCTGCATTTGGGGATAACCCTTTTCAACTTCCTCAGAGACAAAAGAGCACTGCCCATGTCACATTAACTATTTTGTAGTTAATGAAAGAAGAGATTGAGGAGGTGGATGGGAGGGAAAGATAACAACTTGCTAACTGTTTATTACAAATGTGCTGGAATGGCCCCCCTTATAGACCTCTTTGAAGTGCGTGCTAAAATTATTGTAATGGCCTGGGGGGGCCTGCATGATTGGTCTGGGTATAGTGACAATCCAGGCAAGCTTGTCCCAGTGGCGGATCTAGGATTTTTAAAAGGGGGTTTCTGAAAGTTGGTTTAGTTGAATAAGGCACCTGATGACATTTCTCCAGACAATTTTGAGATTTTAGAAGCTCTGAGAATGAATTTTAGGCTACTTTTAGTTAGTAATTACAATAAATCCAATCCTTTAAACTGCAAATACTATAGCACAGAGATTGTGACTATAAGCTGTAGTTTTGATTGCTCTATTAGAGTAGTTACTTGACTGCTTTATTAGAGTATCTCGATCGGTTTCAATGCAGTGAGAGATGAAAAGTGGTGTTGCTGAGGGTTTAATAGCTATAAATGGTGTTAGTTAAGTGCAGCTGCTTGCATGCTACTGAAATACAGTGGTACATAGTTGTTTGATATGACAAATTGTCAGTGCAATAATGTTTATGTATTTAGACTGCTAATTTTAAAAGGGGGTTTCTGTCGAAACCCCAGAAACCCATCTGGATCCGCCACTGTGTCCTGCTAGTTAACCCTGCTGTTAAACTTGTAATAAACACCCCTCAGGAATGATGTAATAATCACTGCTTTGCTTTACATCATTGCTCCAGAGTTGTTTATCCACTGAAGAATCCTAGCACTGCATGTCTTACCTATACCAGTTGTAATTTTATGTACAGCAGAGGAGTCGGCATTTATGGTCCCTCCTTTGGTTAACAAGAATGTAGCATCTCCTAGCAACCAACCTTTATATTTTGAAAGGACATGATGTCCCGCCAAATCCAACTATGGTTGGTAAATGGGTAAAATTCCATCTGTAACAGTGGCGGATCTAGAAATTTTTATAGGGGGTTTCAGGTTCAGAAAGTTTTCAATAACTGTGATACCAGACTGTCCAGCTGGGATGAATGTATGTTAACTCATGATAGCTCAGTAGCCTGAACAATCCTAGTAATGTATGTCTTTGTAATTTAGATGATGGCCCCTGTATTCTGTAATTTTGTTAGTAACCCACAAAGTATGCAATTTGTTTGTCAAAAGTGGCTAGCCTGTGTACAGGTCTCTACCACAATAAAACCTTACATACTTTGTAAATATCAAAGCATTCTCTGAGTGCCATTGTCTAAAGCAGTTTTGTGGCTGTGACAAAACACTCAGGTTAAAGTGCTGTGTGTTTGTCCAGTCAACTACACGTTTGTCCACAAGTTTGTCAGGGAAGTTGCCCGAAACTTAAAATTTTTTATCATAAGCCCTGGTCAAGACTCACGGTAGTGAGTCGCACGGCCAAGAAACTACGAAGCGCATGCCCAATTAAAAGACGCGCGGCCACTATTGTGAGTTATTTGTGTGTAGGGACGGTTTTGCAATATTAGCCCTGGATGGATTTGTATTGCGTTACGTGTAAAAACAATCTTTAGGAGTCATCATCATCATCTTGCAACCTCGCTAAAATATAAAAATAGGCGTATTTACACATATTTCACTTTATTTCTCTACTCTACCGTATGTTGTTACACTTACCATCATGTTATACCAGTCAACATAGCCATGTTTGTATAGTCCGTATAGCACTGACATTATCTAATTCTGGTTTGTCCATACGTGTATTTCCTTCAATCAAACCTCTAATCCCTATAATAACTTTTAAAGACACGATGTGGACACAAGCCCTATTGTCTGATAAACAAGTTGTGAAAGCGTGCAGAACCGTAAGTTCTCTAGGGAAGGCGTTTTAAGCAGAAATCTTAAAACTCCATTTAGTGCCATGCCTCATGCGAGCGTTGATAATTGGCAGAAGTCTTATAAATAAGGTGTGAAAGCGTGAAGAACGTACAGTACTAGAAAAGATGTTTCAAACATAATTCTTGTGCCACGCCACACATGATGTATTAAACTTGCTTAACATTTGTGACTTGTCAACTCGCTTGTCAAGCTTCTGGTAGAGCTCAAACCAGCTTGTTAGCTACATAGCATTACCCACCCTAACCACTCCCATTGTGGCTTTCATCATGCATGTCACTTAATATACATGTTACGTAACAAAATACATCACATTAATCGTTCGTGATATTAACAATAAAATTCTGACTATAAAATGTGATAGTGACGTAGTAACCTATGAATTAGTTTATTTCCATCACAACTGTATGCCTCATCCTGGAAAATCAAGAGATCATAAACAATAACGCTAAGATCTTACCAGGCCAGATGAATCTCATTGTTGACCTCGATATTACTTTGGTCCCACCACAACAGTACAATCCGGAAACATCTGAGATCACAAATGATAACAGAGCCACAGTTATTTGGTATTCGGTCCGTCCACCTTGTCAACAATCCTGCCACGAGATAATACTGGAATTTGAGTTACTAGAAGTTTCACCTGATGGATCTCGGTGAATTGGCACTGCTTACACATACATCTAAAATACCCATTGCATCAACATGGGGAATCAGTGTGATCTGATCCTTGATCTAATCACTTTCGTTAACCTCCAGCACCAAATGAACTTGCTTAATATCTGACAACACAAGAGACCAGTCCCCCAACAAGCAGGCACTGAAGTAAAAAGATAATGTACAAAAAACTAACATGCCAGGCTGGTGGATCCTCCTGGCTTAACTACAGAGTGACAAGCAGGCATCAAATACAATCCACCTACAATCTGAGTACAATGGAACCTCTCTTATCCAGCCAGTCTGGCACATACTACTGTATCAGAAATGTCCTAAACCGTGCTAAAGCAAAGTAATGTTATTGCTATCAGTTGTGCTGTGCAGTTTAGTGTGCAGAATTGAAGTCACTTCAGAGCATTCATGGTCCCTCCCTTAGCTTTAAAAAATACATTATCACCTAGCAACCAAGTGGTAGTTATCATTAGTAGAATAAACAAGCCACCAAACAGCTTTCAACTGCAAACTTCATTGTGGTCAATAAACTAGAAGCCACATGACTAATTTAGGCTGTGCAGGCAATGGAGGTGCCCAAATAAAGGTTTCTGGATAATAGAGGTGTCTGAAATATAGAGGTGTCTGAAATATAGAGATGTCTGGATAATAGGTTTCCAGATGAGGGAGAATTGCAACAACACGATTCCTCTGTATGTTAACTAACCTGAATTTACAACACTCTTTTTGATCTGAGTTCCTGTATGGTTCCAAGTTATGCAAGACCACATCCAACTTCTACTGGGTGAACTGCTACAACCAGGTGGCTTACAAAAACCAACAAGTGGGTATTAAATACAATATCCCTAAATCTGGGCACTGGAAAATATCACTATGCACCACATGTAAACTGACCAGGGTATTAAAGTTTGGTCGCACAATAACAGTATGTACGCCTGATCCTGGAAATTCAGAAAACATACCTGAGATAATAAACAACTACATTCCTTGTTATGTAGACTGACCTGGAAATTCATAACACCCTTGATATGTCACTACAGTCCATGTATACTTGACAACTGAGAACTACAAAAAGAACACAATAGATGGTACAATTCCTCTATATATTAACTGACCTGAAATTCATCACACTCAGTTTCTGCTTGGTCACAAGTTATGTGACCATATCCAACTGCTACTGCTAGTGGGTGAACTGCATGCTAGTGGGTGAACTGCATGCTATTATGTACGCTCTCACCCTGGAGAAAGAAAATAAACAAGGAAGTACACTCAGCACATGTTGCTGTAGACCTTCAGTGCTGGTCATTGTAAAGCTGTACAATACAGTGTACAATACTCATAGATTTACTATCTCTCAACAAACAAGGAAGTACAACCTTATGGTTATAAGTCTATGCAGCCAAACCTTGTGCCAAACACATGTAGCAAACCTGGGGTTGTTTACCACGCTATGTCTGTTATGTTTCAATCGTACCTCGCTACTAAATCCGCCTTCTTGCCTTTCAAAGGAGCACCTCTACAGGTTAGCCATCGCTTCAACTCAGGGATTTTCAGCTCACTAGGATCCCGACCTTGTAATGAAGCACCAGGAACATCTTCTTCGCACAATTCCATCGTGTAAACAGTCGTATCGGCTCGCAACAGTTCCACCACAATACCAAAACTTTCCTAATAAACGCGCAACCCCCCGTTCCATAATTTCTAATGTTCTAATTTTTCGTTATGAAAATGCGCCATTAGATGAACAGTTGTTGATAGACACACATTGTACCCTATTGTTTAGGTATGATTTAAACCACTTCCAAAGAGTTGCAGTGATCCCAATGTTCCAGAGTTTCACCAATAGTTGATTGTGTGGCACACTGTCAAAAGCCTTTAGAAAGTCTATGTGAACAACATCCACTTCATCCTTGGAAGTTATCAGTTGGTGGTGATATAAAAGTAATTGTTGTAGGGTTGTTGCATCCAGGGAGTTGGCTGGAATGCTTAAATCATTAGGATTTGGTTCTAGGGAAGTACTTCTAGTAAAAACAGAGAAAAAGTACTGATTGAAAAGCTCAGCTTTATAATGATCGGTGTTGGCTACATTAGAATTGAAATGTAACTGTGGAGGTAGAGAATGAGACTTAGTAAATTGTTTTATATATCTGTATATTCTTGGATCTTGATTTGTCCAAAAAGTTTTGGATAAGATTTCGTTCGTAATTGGATTTGGCCACCTTGCTTGCATCTTGGAAAGAACACTTGGAACTTTTGAAAATTGTTAGTAGTAGGCTGTTTACTGTATTTACGCTGAAGTGTCTGTAAACACTTGATAAGATGACATAGATGAGGAGTGAACCATACAGGAAATTGTCGTACTCTTATTTTCACTTAGGAATAAAAAGGTTCATACCGGAAAGGATATGGTTCTTTAATATGTTCCAGATTTCTTCTACATCTGTTAAATTGCAAATTACACCAAAGTCACAATTCAATAGGTATTTATTAAGGCCAACATAGTCACCTTTGGCATAATTAAATGTCTCCTTAGTGACAGGCTTTGGTATAATATTCTTACAGCAGATGGCCAAGGTAATCAAGTGGTTGTCTGATGAAATGCACTGGTGCTCCAGAGGGTGAACAGTTAAGTCAACTATGTTATCGGCACTATCAGTCAAAATTATATCAAGCACATTACCATATTTATGAGTCACTAGTTGTTCAAGGTTAGATTGGAATATGAACCCACAAAAATTGGTAGAACTTGTTGAGCTTCCAGCAAGAGTGGACCAATCAATATCAGGCATATTAAAGTCACCAAATATTTTACATGACTGGGTAGGGATTGTAAATAGTTAATAAGTTCAGTATGATATTCCACTGTGGCATTTGAAGGTACACACACCATACAACAGATTATAGCTGGCACCAACGACATGGAAACAGTAACAACCTCCAGATTAGGAGGGCTTGGAAGCTGTTCACTTGGAAACTCATGACTAGCAGCAATCATCACCCCACCACCACAGGAATCTCTATCTGTTCTATAAACTGTATACCTATGTGGCCTGGAATTAAGCACATTATAATAGCCATGTTTCAGACAGGCTGATTATTTTGAAATTTGAAGCATATATAAAATTTTGGAAAAATCGAAGGTTTTTTGTCAAGCTCCTACAGTTCTGCATGCAGACTTGTACCCCAGAAGGGAGTCAAGAAGAGGAAGTTGTGGTGGTAGTATCCACGGTAGCAACAGTGGATACAGTTGGAGATGCTGAGCCAGGTGTGAATCCTGTGGTATCAGCTTGGCCAAATAATATACATGTAGCTTTCCCTTCACATACAGTTTGTCTCCCACACCATACCCATACCCACACACACTACTTATTTCATTACTGGGTTGTGCCACCACAGAAGGTTGGCTATTAATAATGATTGACCACTAGCATACATACAAATCCTATACAGCAACTAACTAATACTTAATCAGATCTTGCATTACAGAAAAAACTGCATGAGCAATGGAGTGGGGGCTAGCAAAATAACTCAACAAAAAAAAATTTGAGCACCCAGCCCTAGGTAACTCAAGGGAAAACCTGTTGGCCTTTTTTTTTTTTGACCGTACAGGAAAAACCCACTCCAGTGCATGTATATGTTAAAGTCAAAAGTTCTCCGTCTGTCCGCTCCGGTTATCTGATGTGAGTTAAGGAATTTCACAGGGGAGGGTGGGTGGGTCCAACCTGTTTCAACACACGTGGTTTAGAGTGAATTATAACACATCACAACACACTTTTAATACTAGGCGTCACGTGCAGACGTGACGCAACACTATCAGTAGTAACATGGGAGCTTATTTTCTGTCTAATTCATTGTATTCAAATGCCAGAAAATACACCTCCCACACCATACCATACCCACACACACTACTTATTTCATTATTGGGTTGTGTCACCACAGAAGGTTGGCTATTAATAATGATTGACCACTAGAGAACCAAAGAAGGCATTTACAAGATATAGTCCCAAGCTTTGGGAGACTTGCAGCCTGCTATCCTTCACGTATCCATCCTTGGCAGATTCAGAACACCATCTTCTATGCCTTTTAAACAGCCTATCAGGCACTTTAGCATTAGCTGCTGCTGTAGCACCACCAGATCTCATACTGTGCAGGTCTCATACTGTGCAGGCCAAAATTGTTGACATTGAATCCAAGGCTGGACAGCAAGCCAGATCTTTCTGCATTATCAACAATCATTTCCAGCATTTTCACTGTTAACGGTTCCTTCTTAACTACTGGCCTAGCATGAGTTCACTTCAGCCCTTCTAGTGCAACCTTAACAAGTGGGTGTGTTGATGGAGAGGTAATTCCTGCACTAGAATGGATCCATGAAAGGGTGTTACAGGCTTCTGCAGCTGACTTCGACTGCGTCCTATCACCCAGGTGCTGGAGATACAAGGCAACTTCATGGGGTTTAGCGGGAATCGAGACTAGGTTATGTGAGGTTGCCCACGTCTTCCACCTTCCAAATGCACCCAAATATTCGTTGATGGTGCTATCAGCACGACTGTGTAGGATTGTAGTAGGCAGCTTTCTTACCAAAGCCTTTAGCTCCGGGTCCTCCATATCGCTCATCAGCTTCCAGCTGCCTTCCATCAGAACACCTGTGGGACACATGTGTCAGTATTACGTAATATACTTCCCTTGCATGCACGGACCAACTCTGTGTGGGGGATAACATCATGCAGTTACATGCAACACCTTGGTTAAGACACAGGCTACACTCCAGTTATCTCTCTATATAGTGTTCATTACCTTTGTCTGCCTCAGCAGAGTACCATTTACAGGTGAACCATTCCAAGGTACCAGATTGTACCAATCTGTACCAACAGTACTTTTACCTCAGCACTGTAAGTTCTGGGTACTAATTCATTTGTGTCAGCACTACTGCAGCTCTTTCCATAAAGCCACTGTATCGGTCCAATAAATATTTCATCAAAGCCAAGGCCTTTTAACTTGAGATGTAATACTAACACTATGGGCATCAATTAGAAAAGACCTTTACATTAGTCAGCACTGTAGTAAGGCTACTATATTTATCAACAATACATGAGCTAAGTCCAATAACCCAGGTGTAGCCAGCACTGTAGGCCTGTTCACTAGTCAGATAAACTCAGCTCTGGAGGCTGCATTAATGCTGTCAGGCATCATTGGCCAACTACAATCACTCCGGCACAGCTAAATAATTTTCATTAGCACTGTAGGCTGTGGCCATTCCTTAGCAGAGGCGGATCTAGGATTTCAGAAGGGGGGGGCTAACATGAATGGTTGGTTGGCTAAGAAAAGCAACAACTGGTTAATACAAATACAGTGTGTAGCTAGTGTGCAAAGCACACTCAACATGTGGAGCATGTTCTATCTAGGGGGGTCTGGGGGCATGTCCCCACAGAAACATTTTGCAAATTTAACCTATTCAGTATTAAATTTGGTAATATTTTTGACTGAAGAATGATGTCACTTTGTTTAAGTGATTCACAATGCTTGCAAAGCATTGTGAGTCACCTAAGTGTAATAATGATGAAATGACACCATTATTCCAGAATAGTTGTAGCTAATAGTAGCTGTCATATATAAGGGCACAGCCAGTAACTAAAAATCTATTCTTCACATAAAGAACAGGAAGGGGAAGGATATGAATATCGACCAGCCATACATGAGTTTGTGTTTGAAATACCTTAATTTAGCGGTACATTAAATTTAGCAATTTAATGGTTTTTTTGCTGATTGATCACGAATTAATAAAATTTATATTGTAAATTCATCAAAATACAAGATCGCCAAATTTAGTGTATTCTTGGCGTAAGGTATAGCTAGTGTGCTTTACAGTCTCATGGTTCAAACTATAACATCCAAAGAGTAACAATGAAGAGAGGGCTTGAGAAGGCAAGTACTGTATACACTCACCATCAGTGTACATGTAGAGTACACATATGTAGAATTTCCAGCTAGGGGGCCAGGGTCTGGAGTTATGCGTCCTCTGGAAATTTTTGGCTATCACAAGATTGAATCTGGAAACTATTTTTAACCAAATACTCTATTGTACTGAAAGATTGTGGGTACAAGATGGATGAGTGCAGTTTTAGCAAAACAGAACAAGCTAGCTACACTTTTAAATGCTATTGGAATATAAGGCAATACATAATAGTAGATTGTCAAAGACAGTATACACAGGTCGATTGGAGCTTAAGGTCACTGTAGAGATTTAAAATGCACACAAAAATAACTTCAACTTTGTAATATAACCACAGACTGTTCTGTTGCTATTTCAATCTGACTTTTTACAACTATGGCCCCATGCATCATCATATTAATTTTATACAACATGAGTCCAAAGTCACTTACATATACAACTAGTTTTTGGCCACAACTAACCCCCTTATAACGTGATAACATAAATGAGCGTAAATGCTGCAGTATCATTCGAGCTTATAAAGTTAATCATGAACTTCAAGGGGCAGTTTGGGAGTGCAAACCCTGCATGACATTAAATTTTATTAGCTTCAATTGATGCTAGATTCAGATAAATGCAGCATGGAACTTTGGTACTGATAAAGCAAAAACAAAGAGTTCTCAGATGTTACAGCCTTGTTAACTATATACATTCTAAGAAATTAACTGTTGTACTTAAGCATGTCAACCCAAGCATCAAGTGTGTAGCTACAACTGAAAATACCCACTATAATATTAAACCATTTGACAGAAGTTGTTCTCAGAAAGTGATTAGTATATGGTAGGATTTTGGAGCAATGGTAAGATAGCAGTGCACAGGTCAAGAAAACACACTGACAACTTCTTGAAAAGAAAACATTATAATGGATGTTCTATTAGAGTAATTGACTGTTTTATTGGAGCATTTTGATTTCTAGCAGCTGTTTAGGTTAAGTCTCACACCAAAAGTATAATTTGAACCCCTGTTAGAAAGATTAGCCATTCTCCCTTCTTTTTCCATCTTTTCATTGCCTATGCATACGTATAAGATGCAATTGAATCTGTACTGCAACTTCTAGAAGCTTCCTAGCTTGCAAATAGTAAAATTTTGGAGGGGGGTGCTTCAGCATCCCAAGCATCCCCCTTAAATCCGCCCTTGCTTAGCACTATTTTTATTTTGTTTATTTGTATATAAGCTTGTTTCATACAATACTGTGCTGCTAGCAAGAAGGAATACAGGCACATTTTTTCTTTATGGCTACACTGAGGGTGCTCTTTTTTGGGTAGTAAAATCTAGCTGTAGTGCCAAAACTGGAGTGTTGGGTATGCCTTTAAACAGATTGTGACCTGTTTCACCTGGTAGGAACAGGGTTTCACTGTTAGGGAGCTCGGCCATCCCCACAACTGAATCTATCGGGTTCTCACCATCAGGGGCCAAAAGGGGGAAGACACCCACTGGGGTGTAATCAGAGTTCCCTTACAATGTGTACTTTGAGCATGCCTAATGACTCTGGGGATTAAATAGACAGGGGGACACCACCAATTATTCTCTCCTGTCCAGGTGCAGGTAAAAGTGTCTACAGCTTCTGATCCTGGTGACCAAAATCTTGAGGTAAAGCATTCGAGCTGTGCGTTAGATGGGTTAGCAAACCGGTCAACTGTATGAGGACCCCACAAGGCATCCAACCAGCTGAAAAAAGAAGGGTTCAACATCCAGTCATTGTAGTCAACAATACGACTATAGTAGTCTGCTAATTCACTTTGCTCCCTTGGGATCCACTCAGGCTCTGTCCGTATATTATTACTCACACATGCAGAGAAAATTCCTAGGACTTCGGTTGTATGGCAAACTTTTTACTTCCACACTGGACAATTCTGACCACATTCTGGTTGTCAGTAAACCAACGCACACGCTCATTTTTTTAACTTAGTCTGGAATGATTCTAATACCATCCTCACAACTCTTAATTCTCTCCAAGTTGAGCTTTGTGTTGCTTCATCAGGTGACCACTGCCCATTAGCAACAACATTCCCATGTTCCACGAATTACCTCCCATAACCAGCGGCGCTTGCATCTGAATACACCACTCTGACTGCGGAAGCTGTGGGCCATATCTTCTGACCATTAAAGTGAGATATCTTATCCATTCAAAACTGCAATTCATCCAACGCTTCCTTTGACAGTGCTAACCTTTGGCACCAAGATTGACTGCTCTATTAGGGAGCATCAGTTAATTTTCATGGAAGTAAGCTACATAGTTTGAAATATCCATATTAGATTCTAGGGTTATGCTGGTATACCACTCTAGCCTATTGTGCTTTTATTAGGCCTTTTCTGTTTTTATCAGTGCCTGCATGTATTTTTACTGCCACACGTATTTCCCCATCATTTCATTTGATTAAGAGGGCACACTATTATTGCCTATAGATTCACATACAAAATGACGATTTTCATTGATCTCTGCTTTCTTTCCACTCCTTTTTGTATCAGATGTGTTTGTGGTACTTAAAAATCACCATCTCCAGTTAGGAGTATACTGACATAAAAAAGACTCAGTTTAGTGTAAAGTATGCGAATTCTGCCAATTTTGGATCTATATAGTCTGTCATTTTTAGTTCTGTGGTTCTTAAACTTTGCCTGAGTTACTGAATTCTCTAAATGTTCTATTGAAAAAACAGCGATCTCCTTTTTGAAGCCATAGTAGTCATAACTAAATCTGTTTCCATACTTCTAAAGACAATACTATTTATATAAACGACTACAAGAATTTTAGTGTAGTTTTACAATTAGCTGTAGGAGAAGAATCAACTTTAGTATAAAGTTATAGTGTTTTGTACCCATGCCATACATGTAATTTTTACATGTATATGCTTTGGAGGGTTTCACTCATAGTCAGATTTGCACTAAACAGAAGTATTATGCCTCAACTAAAATATTATAATATTCATTAGGTGACCAACAGTATATATTTATGCTGGCTTTTACAAATTCAAATAAAACACATCATTTTATTCATGGAAGCCATAGGACATAGTTGCTTGCTTTCTTAACCAAATATTGAGTATATGCAGTTCAGCTTTCAAGATTGCTGCACTGATACAGGAGCTACATTGCATAATGCATAATGTAGCCAAAAGAATGTGAAAAAAGGTTAAGTTTACAGTGAAGTTTACGAGTAAGAAGTTGATCCTTGAGTGGAACTGATCATATGATGGAGGATGACTATAATTATGTAGCTACATCTAAAGAAGATAATTGCCAAACTAGAGTTAGTTTAGTTAGCAAAATCAGTGTCTGTTATACAGACCCTGGAAAGTATAAAGGTATGTATGAATAAAGTCAAGTACTATGAATAATGGTAGTTAATAACCTACCTGCCAGCACTCTACATTTGGAATTTTCTGATAAAAAATAGAAAATCATCTGAAAAAGTGGCCTAATGCTGGCATATTCGATGCAGGCCTACCGCTGGCATATTCGATGCAGGCCTACCGCTGGCTATTAATTTTGTCATTTTAATTTCATGTAGAAACTACAGAATTGTGATAAAGAATAAAAAGAAAGGATGAAAGTAATTATGTCCCAGCCTCCAAAGATGTCATCAAGTATTATCCAAAAAAATCTAGTGGATCCCACTTGGAAAGCAGTTGCTAGACCCATTCGAATGATTCAGGAAACTGTCTACTCCAAGGACGTCCATGAATTGAAGGATGGGTACAGAATTAAAAGAAATTACCTACACATATCCCGTGTTGTATACCAGTAACCAGTGACCAAGACAAATAGTCAAGGAAACTTCAGTGATTACAATTAATTTGAGTTATTTACTTCTTTGCTACAACAAATAGTTAAATGACTACAGTGTGCGCCACTGAAATTAGTTATTAAAGTAGTGCTGAAACGAATAGCAATTTTTAATATTCGAATAATTGTTAACAAAATGACTAAATATTCGACTATTCTTAAAGCTAATACTTCTATTAAAAAGTACTGAAACCTTTTGTTAGGGAGCAACGTAAAGCCTAAGAGCTATTTTTATGTTTTATAAAATATAATTTTTACATCATAGATACATCACTTCATTCACAATCTTAAGTTTCAAGACAGGCTTTTCCATCTAAATAAAAAATATACCAAGTGCTAGTGATTATTCGAATAGTATGTTAATGAATTGAATAGTATTATACTGACCGAATAGTCAAATAACTGAATAATCATTTTAGCACTATATTAAAGTTTGAATGTAATATTGAGAATACAATTCTAAATGTAGTAATGCTATTAAAGTCATATTGAGAATACAAGTCTATACACAGCAAATCTATGCATAGTGTATGGATAAGAATATACATTCATAAACAGCGTCAGTTTAAGCATGCCACTCTAGATGTCACACTGCTTGTGACAAACTTCAGGTATTGGTGTACAGGTTGGGGGAAAATAATTCCACTCTCCGTTAATACACTGCAGAACATATGATCCTCTTATGTTAAAGCCTTGTCCACATGTGAAGAATGCAAACTTCCCATCATCAGCGACTGTCACAAAACCATTTCTTGGAGGCTTTATTGTTGGACATGGCTGTTCTGTAATGAAAGCCACCATAATTTACAAGTATCTTAAATATTGTTGTTGTGTATGCTTGTGTTTCTTACCTTCAACAACTACTATAACATTAGCTTGATCAACATAATCAACACCTTTAACTCGATTCCTGCCTATACAGATGTACACAGTAGTGTGTGGAGAATCAGTAGGAACCAAAAATATTTGTTGATATAATTCTTCTAGTGGATGTACAGGGACACCATCACCATGCCATTGTACAGTGGGTATGGGTAGTCCTTCCGCTGCACAGCAAAGTAGCAACTGAGTACCAACCTTTACTATGTGAGGAGACTGTGATGGACTGATGATCATTTGTGGAGGTTCTGAAGAATATGCGGCACAAGTATACAAATTATACAATTGAATAGAATGATTATTGCAATACTGAATGTCTCTATTAATGAGTAAAACATTGTTGCTCAACCTTATAAGCTGCATGCCCTTCCTAAACTGACTCACCCAAGTAAATCACTACAATATTTGACTGCATTACTAATCAAGCAGCTTAGCAGCATCACCATTATACATATCTTATCAATTTTTAGGCGCAACTCATACAAGACATCAGCTGTCCTTCATGCACAATATAGACTCCAGCAAGCATATAACCAAATCACTTTTATAACTTAATCATGCAATAATAACAATCTGTATAGTATAATACATAATACAGTGCTCTCTCAATTATCTGAGCAATCAGTTATCTGAATATATTATAGTAAAAATGACTGTTCTATTAGAGTAATTCTAGGTGTACATTCTATTAGAGTATTTGAACAGGGCTCTGTTCATAAATGAATGGGCTTCAATTAAACATACACTTTTCAATTATCTGAACATACCATGGTACCAAGGGAGTTGCACAGTTGTTCAGAACAATTTGTTCCCTAATTAGTTTCAGCAGTCAAATATGCAGCTAGCTACACTATTTACAAATGTCATGAGCCGATGCACACAACTGATATCAAAGTGCATTATTACACTTTATAAACTTACGTGTCACATTTAGTACAACACTGTCATTTCCTGTTATTGGTGGATTGGTATTAATCACTACTGTACAATGGTATTCCTGATCATTGTTACTTTTGCTTAGAACTGGAATAGTAAAGAAATCTGTGAAGTTGTTTATCAAGCTTCCTTGTATGTCCTCAACTCTTCTCACTTCAGTATCACCAGTGGTCCAAATGATATCGACTGTAGCAGCAATGTCACTTACTGCTGCAATGTTACACTGTAAAGTCAGTGACTGCCCAACTACTTGTTCACAAGGAGCAACAACTTGTACAATAGGTGCTGGAACTAAGAAGAATAACACCAGATAATAAGTATGATTATATGTAGATCATAAATTTCATGTATTAATGCACAATAAAAATATACTTACTAATACATAATTGATTTATTACAGACTGCTGAAGTTGTTGTACATTAAATGAACTGAAGGAGAATCTACGATATACAAATATTGGATCACTTGCAATGGTGTGCAGTTCAAAGAAATCAGCTCCATCAATTCCAACAGCATAAACATCATAAATATTTGCTTCATGAATATTGTTTGCAGCTATCTGTGTTGAAAACCGATTATTTGATCTTCCAGCAGTGAATAAAATAGCAATATTTGAGGTGTCAGTTCTCAATCCTAGTGTATCGTTTTGTGCACTTGAAAGTAGAAGTCTTAGGGCAGTGTCTGTATTGGTAGGAAACGAACCACTATATGGTAATTCATCAATGGCTGGCAATAGGGTCTCTAAACTGGTGTGCTCTTCAAGGTCAAACTGAATATGAGCAGTTCTGTCAAACAAGATCATGCCAACTGAACTGTTAGGAGATCCAACTTTCAATGCAATACTAATACTTTCAGCAAAATCTCTAACAAGCTGAAACTCAAATGATCTAACAGCAAAAGAACGATCAAGTACAAATACCACATCTCTTGCTTGAAATGGACAATCTGTGAATAAAAGTAAGTAATTTTAGTATAAATTACCAACCTAATACTGTAATTATATACCTGTTTGTGGACATAATCTGCACTGCCTGCCTAAATTAAATGCTACTCCAGAGAGAACGTTGCAGCACTCTGAAAAACTTGTGATAGCCCCAATTGGATTTCCGGTGCAACGAGTGTTCAGATAGCAAGATGGTGCTAAAGTCAGAGAATTACAAACTTACAACTAATTGTTTTGTAGCATATAATTGATACTTATCTGCATTTCGTATCAGTTAAACATACTGTATTATGATTTTTAGGACCACTACTTATGAAATAGACAATAATATTATGCAGTTTAGTGGTAAAAGTTGAACTTAAAATGATTTAGCCTGTCTGTACATGTGTAACATTAACATTACTGGGTGTACAGTGCCATGCTTTAGTTCTCGTATCACATACGCACATATAAAATATTCACCTTGAAAGTCTAACTCAATCCTTCCACTACCACTAACAAGTTGTATTGGTGAGAAAATAAATACGTCGCAGCGATAGTCACTAAAACTATCATCTGCATTTAGTGAAGGAATAAATAGTGAGTCCTCAAACACTACTGAATCATTACTGATGTTTCCAGCTACAGTAACAAATCTCACTAGTCTTGTACTTCCTAGTAAATTGTTTATCGCAAACCATCGAATGCTTGCATTAGTGGTAATTCCTCTTGCAGCAGTGACAGTACAATCAAGTTGAAGTGACTCTCCAAATACCATGTCATCCATGGTTGTGACATTTACAATGGGAGCTGGAACTGTAATAATACTATAATAATTTAATGTGTACATACAATGTGAATTGTGTAAATGCACTGTGTTGACTAAAGTCATGTGTATAGTCATACTAAATTGGTATTTGGACATTAATAATTATTTAGTCCCTGGTTACCGAATAACATCCATGACCACTCAATATTTTGTTTAGCAAATAAGTAGATCTTCTGATACCAAAAGTAATTCTTCACATATTTTGCATGCATTAAGTTGTGCAATTGCTCTGACAAGTTTACAAAATGTAATAATGCACTTTGATATCAGTTGGTTGCATCAGCTCAATGCACGCAAAAGTTAATGCATGCATTTATATTTCATCCATTGTCTAGCCAAATATTAGTCACATAATTACTTACAAAGTGATGCTAAATAACTACAGTGGAACCTCAGTTATTCGGACCTCAGTTATCTGGATTCTTAGTTTACCAGACTACGAAAATGACTGCTCTATTAGAGTAGTGACTGTTCTATTAGGGTAGTTGAAAATATTGATTATTTTTCTCTATGCTATTTAAATTATTTATGCACGGTTTCAGAGATACGGACTTTTCAGACTTATGGACCACCCTTGGTTCCAAGGGGTTTGGATAACTGAGGTTCCACTGTAGGTAGTGTTGCTGAATTTTCAAACTTAATTCACCAAACTATACTATTGAAACCTATCAAATTAGGACACCGTATGTCTGACTGCCCCAAAGATGAGTAACTTGAAAACTTTGGCCAAAGCCAACTGGAATAGACAGATTTCGGTGTATTTCACTACTAACATCTTATCTACTTGTAGTCATAATGCCACCAATACATAGCTATAAGTATGTGCTCACTGGTTAAATCTAATCTAATGGTTGAATTAGTAGAATCTTCTATCATCAAGCTACATATGTAGTTCCCTTCATCTCCCTCCATTAGGTAATCAAATCGAATAATGGTAGTGTATATATTACCAATGGAATCATCAGTGGTAAGAACTGTTGGTACAACTGTGATCCTGTTAGAACTTGTAATCCCCACCCAATTGAGATTAACCAAATTAGGATCAACAGTTGAAGTAATTGTTACAGTACACACTATATCAATTGCTTCTCCAATTATTCCTCGTGAAACATCAGGATCTAAGAATGTCCTTGGTGTGGGTGCTATAAAATAAATATATCTGCATAATAACTTTTGCACATAAGCATATAATTAATTAATTAAAACTTTGGCCCAAAGGAAACTGTATAATTAATTGTGACCGGGCCTGCAAAAATAGGGCATGTGAGCACATGAAATTTGCTTACCTTTTCAAACTTCAATGATGTATAACTTTTTATGTGATTAAACTACGGTAATGCAATTTTCCCCAATTATTAAGATTTAGTTGGCTTTATGAATGTAAATATGTAATTCCAGCGCTGAGATATAACCTGTTATGCAATGGGCTGTAGTTTGTGCCCACATGCCCTATTTTCACAGGTAGGCATGAGGCTATTATGCTCCAAAAATTGAGCATTATGCTTTTGAGCAGTGCTCAAAAAATCACCTATTATGCTTTTGAGAATTGCCCATTATTCCCAAAATTATGCTACCATAATGCCAGTTTATTGCTGTACCAGACCATTTTTATTGATGTTTAAGCTTCCAATAGTCTTGCTGGTTGCTGTATTAGAGTATTTCGTTTCAATGTGATTGCTTTATTGTAGTAAATAATATTCAGTGACTGTTCTATTAGAGTTTCTGACTGCTCTATTAGAGTATCTCGATCTTTTTTAACGGAATTGTGCAATCTGCAGATTTTCCTACTGTTAAAGCTTTATAATCACTTGAAAATGCTAGCATAATTCCTGATTCCCACACATACCTATTATGCCCGAAATTATGCCGGCATAATCGCCGCATCCCTATTCACAGGCCAGGTCACAAGTATTAAGTATTAATTAATTGTTCAGGGAAGTAGTAACTATTGAAAAATGTAAATTTTGATTATTCTGTCATTCTGTTCCGTTATTCTGGGTTTTACTGCTTCCCAATAATTCAGACATCTCCAGAATGTGTTAATATCCTACAACTAATTATTCAAATGCATCAATTACTTACTGAAGCATAGCTGTTCAGTCACTTCTTCCAGTATTCTCTGAGCACTGAAACTATCAAAAAAACTTGTAGAGAAAACAAGAGATGGGTCACTTGCTATTGTGCGGAGTTCAGATAAGCTATTTCCACCAATTCCAACAGCATAAACATCAAATATATTTGTTGCATGAAGTCGGAATGCTGCTGATTGTGTTGAAAATGAACTTCTAGATAACCCATCAGTAATAAATATTGCAACATTTGATGTTTCATTTCTTAATTGCAAACTTCCAAATTGTGCAGAAGTTCTTAAGAAATCCAATGCCCTTGCTGTATCTGTCCTAAAGCCACGATAGTATGGCAAGCCAGGATTAATAGCTGGTAGCAGAGTACTTAAGCTGGTGTGTCTTGATATATCAAATTGAAGACGTGCAAAATCATCAAATAAAATTACACCCACTAAACTTTCAGGAGAATTGGCTATAAGAGTAGCAGTAATGTTCTCAGTGAATCCCCTGACCAGTTGAAACCTGGAGAATCCAATGCTGCTAGTGGTGTCAATTACAAACACCACATCTTTAACAGCCACAAAGATGCAATCTATGAAAAATATTCAAGAAAATTAATTAATACATATGTGTTAACATTAACATTAAGTAAGGGTAAATAGATCATGACTTATTATTGATCGACTGATCACCGGACAATGGCCATGTATATGTTACTAATACTCACTTGGACTAATAGGACATGGTTGACATCTAATATCCAAGACACCAGAAAACTTTGTGCAACAGTCAGAGAAGGTGATAGTTTGATTGAGTGGGTCTTCATTACAACCACTTGTGATGTAGCAAGATGGAACTGTAGAATATAGTGACATAATATAAAATACTACTAGTAACTGTATTGTAAATTGATCCATATACTCACCCGGAAAGTTCAATATGATAAATCTACTCCTCACAATTCTAGGAGAAGTATTAAAGATCACAGTACATTGATATACTCTACCATCATCAGGGATAAGTAATGGTTGTGTGACTAACAGATCACTATAAATTGCTGAATTGTTTGTAATGTCTGGTATTATTCCATCCACTCTCCTCACTGTTGTATTACCAGTAGTCCATATAATATCCACTCTACTAGAAATGCCTCTCACACTAATAGCATTACATTGTAAAGTTGTCGATAGTCCAAGTGTTGGTGTGTTCAGTGTAATAACCTCCACAACAGGGGATGGTACTGTGTAAGAATGAGTGTTCATTTTAATACCACACATATGTATAGAATACTGAAAACTTATATGTACTTTAGTACATAAAATTAAAACAGTTAGCAGTATTTACCTAATAAAGAAATTCAATTAGTTTTCAACTATGCATGCCTTACACTGTCACTGTTTCATGATAATAGAATATCATACATGCATGTATTACAACAAAGACAAGAGGTAAACTCTTTTCAAACATAGTTGCAAAACTCAACAACTGCCCGGACATTAAAGGCCCTATCGCACTAAATCCCAATATTATACTACCCAAACTTAAACACACTAATGGTAACAAAGTCAACCAAGTTCCTTCTCTTATACCACCTACACCTTTACCTGACCCTTTTCATAATCCCCCTCCTGCCAATACTAACAAACGAATTGAATATCCTCCACACTAATCCAAGCATTATCTATCTCTTCTAATGCTGGGAACATCATTATTGAGCTAAAACTGCTGGTACTGTTCTTCCTTTTAAGTCATGAAGGTCACTCATGCCCTAAATTAATAGAAAAAAGCATGCCAGTAGTTGAGCCATAGAGGAGGATATTGAATTTAGGATATTATATTCCTCCATAGATACTAATCCCAACCAATAAATACCCCCATAAATATACTGTCCTCCTATTCCTTCTACTATTATTATGCATACATACTTCTGAAATTCTGCAGCTGAACAGTTTGAGATTCAAACATGCCATCTGCTAAAAGATTACACGTGTAGTTTCCTTCACCTCCTTCCATTAGATAAGAAAATCGAAGTACTGTAGTGTACGTGAAGCTAAATGCATTGCTAGTGATATTGGTTGGTGTAACAGTGACCTTGTTGTCAGATGTGATGATGTTCTCAGAGTCCAACCAAATCAGCTGCACTGAATCAGGATCAATAGCAGATGTTATTGTGACTGAACAGATAAGATCTTGCATTTGTCCAATAGTTCCAGAGAAAAAACCACTGGGTTGCAATGAAATTCCAGGAGAAGGAACTACAGAAAAATACATACAATGTTTGAATAGTTACACTAACACTAATTATTGGTGCAGTGTTCTTACCAGAGCACAGTTGATCTATAATATTCATTTTCAGTACTTGCAGGGCAAATTCGCTATATAAATTTGTAAAGTAAACAAATCTTGGATCACTTGCAATGGTACGGAGTTCATTAATGTCAGCACTACCAAATCCAATAGCATAAATATCAAACATATTTGCTGCATGAAGTGCAGCTGCAGCAGATTGTGTAAGAAATTGATTACTAGATCGTCCATCAGTGATGACTATTGCAATGTTAGATGTTTCATTTCGTATTCCCAACATCCCATTTTGTGCACTAGATAGTAAAAACTCAAATGCATTGGCTGTGTTAGTGCTATAATAACTGTTGATATATGGTAAGCCTGGATTAATAGCTAGTGTAGATAAACTGGTGTGCCTTTGAAGGTTAAACTGAAGATGAGTCAACCAGTCAAATAGAATCACTCCAACCTTACTTTCTGGAGAGATAAGTTTCAAATCAGTAGTAAGATTTGCCACAAATTCTCTTATATTCTGAAAGCAAAAATTTCCAATACTTCTGGTGGTATCGATTAAAAACACTATATCTTTAACAACTTCAATAGAACAATCTGAAATGAAATGCATAGCACTAACGTTATAACCTACATAGGTACATACGTGCATATATACAAACCTACAAACATACATACATACATACGTACTAAAGTGTATTGTGTGTACCTGTTGTGGGGCACAGTAAGCATTGTCCATTTGAAGCATATGATACACCAGAAAGCTCAAAGCAACATTGATTGAATGATATGGAATCATTAAATGATACAGAGTCATTAAATGATAGAGAATCATTACCAATTGGTCCTCCATCACATATTGTGTTAAAACATACTGGTGCTATGAAATAAAATAATAAGAGACAATTATGTGATATCTTTGCTCACTAAATATTAAAATATAGTACATTGATCAATTAATTACATTAATCAGGGGTGGATCCAGAAGCTGGCAAGGGGAGGGGCACAAACAGGCTAAGTTGTTGGTGGTTGGGGAGAGACAGATTCTCTTGTTAGTCGCTGAATTTTTGAAGCAGCAAATAATCACGTCTTAGTAGTGTTTCACTGTTGATTTTTTCCATTTTGGCCTTTTGCAGATGGCTGTGAAGTCTTAAAAGTTGTTGTAATAGCAATATGATAATTATTTTTAGAGGTGCTTAGTACGAAGGTGCTGGGTGACTATTTTACAGCTAGTTTGACTCTGGTTTGCTTTGGTTTCAGGTTAATTTGTAATAAATGCTAGTAAAATGTGCATGTTTTCATGAGTTTTATAAACTGATCTTGGACTGACGTAAAATTTAGTAATTTAATCAGAAGTAACTAGCTATGGCTGGCTCCTCCACAAGGTGAAGGGGGGGGGGGGGGGGGGGGGGCACACTTGCCCCAAATGTATCCTGGATCCGCCATTGTTAATTAATTTATTGATTTAAAATGCTCTGTGCAATGAGTCAACACAGCCATTCATCCCTCATTAAAGTCACATACATGCATAATCAGACAACATACACATAATAAGCTACTGTAGTTATTGTATTGTATAGCACAAAACAAATACAGGTCTGCATGCTTAGAGAAATTGATATTTTGATCAAAAGTGAGCTTGTTGCAGTGTGCTTGTACAGCAGTAGTGTATGACATAAATAGTATGTTTGACTGTGTAACATTTTATGAGTGTGGTCTGGTCCAATTATTTTGTGTGCACACATCACATGTACATTTTTTTAATATTTGAGTACCTATGGATCACATTTTAGTGATTGAGCTGTTTCACAGACATTTATACAACATCATAGAGTAATACACATGTCAGTAGTATTGCTCGACACATATAGATGTTGTGAACATTCGTGCTCCGTCCACACAATCAAACAGGCTTACCAAGAAAGTCCAACATCATGCTTCCACTAAAGCTGGCTGGAGGATTCTTATTGATCAGTACTGTACACTGGTAAGTTCTACCATTATCAAGTGCAGTTAGTTCAGGTAGTGCAAGTGAATCAGTGTAGATTGCAGAATTGTTGCTGATGGTGGCTGAAGTATCATTAACTATCCTCACTGTCCTGCCATCAACAATCCATATAATATCTACAGCACTACTGATTCCAATGACGGTAATAACCGTACAGTCCAGCGTAAATGGATCACCCAAAACTTGATCATCAAGTGTAGTGACCAGCACAACTGGGTTTGGCACTGTAGAATAATAAGACATCAATAAAAAATATATACCATAATCAAGACTCATGGTAGTGAGTCGCGCAGCCAAGGAAAGTAGGGCGCGAGACTACCGTGAGTTATTTACACGAGCGACTAACTATAATAGAACGCACACCTAAAACCTACCTTTAAAACTATTCTTTTGTTAAAAAAACCTCGCGATACCACAAAACCTTTGGTATATTGTTATATAAGCGTATTACTAAGTAAGTAATCCCTGTTATATTTTAGTAACACAGGATGAAATTTTGCTGAAAATGTTGTATATTCTTCTCCTTCGCATACTTGTTAGCGTGAGCCATCCATTTTTTTTACTCTAATATCTTAGACTGTGATAGTTCTACAGTCTTGGATTTGCTATCACAGGCTCTTTGGCTAGTTAAGTTTCTTCAGTACAAATCTTGGAATTCCACCTCTCTTGCGAGAGCCACCATAAGCAATTTTCTCAAAGTTTGATTCATTCACTCTTGTGCTTTGTGGGACAATCTTTGATATGTAATTAAGCTTATGGAGTAGTTTCGCTCAATTATGACCTGCTGTTTTTCTGGGAAGTAGGGAGTTAATTTCCATACGTGCACTCATAGGATAATAATGTCACCTACGCTAATTGCTGATTTATTTTGTAGTCTTTTAGAACCCTATCTTAAATTTAAGACACCTCTAACTACAGTAGTGTTTATTTACAGTCGGTGAGCTCGGTACAAATTTGGCCGTAAATGTCAACACTAGGTGAACATGATGCCTACTTGTACCAAACTACATTCTTTGGTTTTGCCACTTCATATCCCAAGCTATGATGTAATACACACAATAAGCTGTTGTGATATCCAATGGTGGCTTGTATGAAACTAACTATTAGCTTTTCATTTTTTTGGTCTTGCTCAGTGACAAAAATGTGTAACATCCTAAAACAAAAACAGCCTTGGGGCTGTAAAAAAGGGCACTGCCAAGCTTAGTAAGATCAATCAAACAAGCTTATTCAACATGACCATTAAGAACAAAGACTGATATCAAGTTGTGGTCAAGCGAATGCAGTATTACCCATACCCTTTGTATTTAGCTATAGCTATATAATAAAACTAGAGCAAATACACATGCAACTGTTATTAAATTGTCATTTGGCCACTTTTTGTAGTGTGTGATTTTAAATAGTGGCCAAATGACAATTTAATAACAGTTGCATGTGTATTTGCTCTAGTTTTATTATATAGCTATAGCTAAATACAAAGAGAATGGGTAATACTGCATTCACTTAGCCACAACTTGATATCAATACAGTCAAGTTATTTGACAGATTGATCATGGTAATATTCCAATCAACTTGACCGCAACTTGATATCAGTCCTTGTTCTTACCAGTCATGTTTAATAAGCTTGTTTGATCCTACTTTGCTTGCAGCACCCTTTTTTACAGTCAAAAGGCTGTTTTTGTTTTAGGATATTCTGTACTTGCTTTAATGTTACTGCATGCACTTACATCTGAAATTTGTCAACTCTACTGTCTGAAACTTCAGTGTGTCATTTATTATTGAGTAGCAGGTGTAGTTACCCTGGTCATCTTCAAACAAAGGATCAAATCGAAGAGTAGTAGATAAAGTGCTGCTGTTTAAACTGGTGGAGTTATCAGCTGAGATGATAGTTATTCTGCCATCATCAGTGGTTATGTTGTCAGCATTCAACCACTCTAGCTCAACAGTATCAGGATCAACCTCAGATGGTACAGTAACAGAGCAGATTACATCTTGTCTCTGTCCCTTGGTGTTTTGTAGAAAACCACTTGGATTAAAAGAGATTATTGGACCAACAGCTCCTGTATACAAATGACCCAAATACATGAATGTACTAACTACAGTGAACATACCTGAACAAAGATTTTCTATAATGCTTTCCCGTAACTGTCTAAGCCCAGTGCTGTTGAACTGATTTGAAAAGAAAACAAGTTCTGGATCACTAGCAATTGCATTGAGTTCTGATATGTCAGCACCATCAACTCCAACAGCAAAAACATCAAATAGGTTTGCAGCATGCAGTGAAGCTGCAGCTGATAGGGTTGCTGATCGACTGTTAGATCTTCCATCAGTTATAACAATTACTACATTAGCAACTCCATTCCTAATTCCCAATGCTCCATTTTGGGAACTGAACAATAACAATGTCAGTGCCTCTGCAGTATCAGTTCCTCCACCACTGTAAGGTAGCCCAGGATTAATAGCTGGTAACAGTGTGCTTAAACTGGTGTGATCTCGGAGATTAAATTGTATATGAGCACTACTTCCAAACAGAATAACTGCCACTCTACTTTGAGGAGAAGAATCTACAACATCAGTTACTATGTTGGCAGTGAACTCCCTAATTAGTTGAAATCGAGAACTTCCAATGCTTCCAGAGGTATCAATAACAAACACCAAATCTAGTGGTGCATTAGATGAACATCTACATTCTACAAAGAGAAATTCCTTAATCTCATGAATTCATCAACAAAAATATACAATATTTAAGCTATATGCATATCTATCTACATGTACATATATGGACAATTACAAATATATGCACAAATTTCAGAGCCATGTGTATTTCGATCACTATACTGTCACATCCTCTGATGCAAGGACTTAACAATATTTTGCCCTAGTTGTATATAAGCAGTGTACTAATTAGTGACTAATGATCAACCTCTAACACAGCACAAGAAGTCACAATGTTTTAGTACAGGTTGCTTGAATGCAGAGGAAATCTTGGATCCCGGGGCAGGGCTGTGTGGCTCCTCAAGTATGCAATCTATCTGTGGATCAAGTCATCACCCACTCTGGGATTTATTTCTGCATTCAACTAGAGTTTTAGTAACATGTTTCTGACTCCCTGCTACAGAGGGTTTCTGTAGCCTGCGTTGCAGGACCCTAGTGAGATAGTGACTAAAAATGTGACTGGGCTTGTGAAAACAGGATATGTGGGCACTAGGGCCTAGTGGGCACATGATTTTTGCCTACTTTTTCAAATTTCCTTGACTCATAACATTTCTTACCATTATGCTATGGCAATGAAATTTGTTACCCTTAGTAAGCATTTAATTGGCTTTATGATGCAAGTTACAGAATGCAAATATCTTGTTCCAGTACTGAGATATGACCTGTAGTGTGACATGGCATATATAGTTTGTACTCACATGCCCTATTTTCGCAAGGCCCAGTCACAAATGTAGATATGTACATGCATTGATATTGTGTTAAAGAACTATTAAGTCTTTAAAACAGCACCATTAAAAACACTTGTTATGCAGGTCCTAAGGTCAATAACTGGCTAAGAATCCTTGTAACATATTGAGTCCACATACCTGGTTAACCATAAATTACCCCTGTAGACAATGTAAGTAGTGTAATTACCATAACTTCAAAGCATGTGTCACAAAAAAAACTGTTGCCATTAATTAACAAGGATGATAGTAGCTATACAATATTATGGGACCAGCAATGATTGAACTATAATATGTAAGTATCGCAGTATTGTGAAATGAAGGGTTTAGTATTGATAGTGATACTAAAATGGTAGTATTGCTCATCCCTAATATGGACATGTTTGACATTGGCCTATTGAGATTCTACTAATTTGCACAGATCAGCTATGCAACTAGCAAGTTACAGGAGGTGACTCGTACTGTAATTTTCGAAAATCATCAAGGATAAAAATCTCATTACAGATACGTAGAGTTAAAATGTGAAAACATATGATTTATGAGAATATTATGATGATTGAGATACTCTAATAGCTAGAACAGTCATACGGAATGAAATATATGTCACAAGATATTTTTAAATAATTAAATTTAAGATACAAACTAGGGGTTCCATACCTAACACAAAGAGCTTTTCACTATTGCCAACTATCCATCTTCCCTAGTTTCTACCTTACAGTGTATAAATGAACATTCTTGAATAAATATGCTTTATAAATAAAATATAATAGTTCATAAGTTGAAAGTTTTGGTAAGTTATATTATTGCACAAAAGTGATTGCTCTATTAGAAACTATTTGACAAACTGAACTTTTTTATAATTCAATTTTTAAAGGCTGAATCCTTTTTTACAGCTCAGATGTTTTAGTATAGATATATTAATATACATGTATGCATCTACATCTACACATACCAGATGCTGGTGGGATAAGTACAGTAAAACTTGCTGTAGCAGTAAATGGTGGAAATAAATTTATCACCACCTCACACTCATAGGTGCTTCCAATATCATCAATACTCAACGATGATGTGATAACTAATGAGTCATTGTAAACTGAAAATGTTCCAATATTTCTGGCTAATGTGTTGTTTAGTCTTCTCACTTGAGTGTTGCCAGTTCTCCATATAATGTCCACTCTACTGGTAATCCCTCTCAAAGTGACTGCACTACATTGCAGAGTCATTGGCTGGTTAATTGTTGGGGTATTAGTGGTAGTGATTTCAACAAAGGTAGAGGAATCAATACCTACACATGTGAATAACAAATTACATACTAAATAAAATAACCATAATATGTGACTGGAGTTTGGAAAAACAATCCAAATCGCACATTAGAAGTTTCGAGATAAACGGTTTTAAAGAATTGAAGCCAGCATAACTCTCCAAGGATAGCACACACGTGTATGAAATTTACACAAAAGATGCATCAATCTGTTACCTTTCAGACCATTTCCAGTACTTGTAGCTGCTTGTAGAGTTTTCCGCCAAATAAGATAGAAATCTGAGCAGTTGGATGAGCGAAGTAGTATCATGAGTGCTCACAAAGGGGTGGGGGGTGGCGGGGAGGTCAAGAGATAGACCTAAAAATGGAAGTAGACCACGATTGGAGTCCAGACATGAGATTACAGGGCTGTGCTGACTCCTTAGTGGCTGATATGTAGCAAAATCAACAGATAAAACGTCTGGCCAACATAATAAGGCTGTCCACCAGTAAACCACTGATTCTTCCAAGCCAGGCCCTTCACAAGGCCTGAAACCGCCATTTGAGCACTCCACACCACCCAGGAAAGATGTCTGTTAAAACCAGCCTCGAGTAGTTTGAGTAGTACTGAGGGTCAAAACTAGTAGTACGATAGTGTAGCTATACACTGGTGGTGTTAGTTTGATTTTGCCTGATGTGTAATTTGGATCGGTTTTGTAAAATCTGGTCACATATTATAACTGCAGTACATACAGTATAGCAAGACACAATTTACCACTGTAAATCAGGTTAACAGACAAGAAGTCTGTGTATGGTTGGTATTATATGAATTAGAACCCACAATTGATATTATTCAATACCATTGCATGTGTACTTATTGATCACAAGATTGCTACTCTCATGGAAACAGGTGCTCTATGTAATTGTTTGTGTTGAATCTGCTGTAAGCATGCCAAAAACTTGTTGCAAATTGCATTCCAAACCACCTGTCATCGCTACTCATGGTGGAAGGGGTATGTCAGAGAAATTATCACTCAGCGAATGACTGTCTACTAATAATACACTACAAAGGTCGGCTACTCAAACTACTCAGACTTCAAACAGTGATGGCCAACATAGCTCTTCTCCTGCTTCACAGCATTGTTTGGATGACTTTCTCTATAGTTTATTCTCCATAAATCCAGTGAACACTGTGATTTTTCAAGTGCAGAATGGTTTTTGTATGTATGAGGATTCCAGACAATGTGAGCTGAATCCAGAAGGTAAAACAAGTGCCCTAAAAGCCTTGTCCTTTAAGGAAACCTAACATTTGAAACATAAACAGTTCAAAACATTTGCAGAAACATAAGTAACATGATTATTTCATGAGAGTTTAGCATCCACGAGGACCACCAAGGCACTTAACCATGTGACTGATTGAAGATTATGATTGTAAATGTTGTATAAGGGATTACCAGGTGAATGTTAATTTGATATTCACAAGAGTTCACATTTGAATGGATTCGAAATTTAATGTATTTGCACTTGGGATGCCAAGCTGCAATTAAGTCAGTCAGGTTTTATAGTCCTTAACAAACAGTGTGGGTAACATCACTGACAAGGATCCTTATACAAGAGTTAATGGCAAATGGCAAACTATCGATGTATAGTATAGAAAGTAAGGGTCCTAAAATGGAGCCTTGTAGAACCCCTGGTAGTACTGGGGATTAATTAGAGGAACAACCATTGATGACAGCCCACTTACTGTCTTCTGGTAGTAAAAAATGAGGAAACCATTTAAGCAACTATCCCCAAACACCATAAGCCATCAGCTTCAACAGTAAACATTGGCGAGGCACTGAATCGGAAGCCTTTGCAAAATCAAGGAACATACAATGACTTCTTGCAAGCTATAATTATATCCAGCCAAGTCACTAAGCAGCTACTGGTCAGTCATTCCGGTATTCAATGTTTATGCACTGTAATTGATCATGTGGCTAGTGCATATACATGCATAGCTATTGCTGCTGCTGCTGCTGCTGCTGCTGCTGCTGCTGCCGCTGGAGTCATTATTTCTGTTGCTAATCATTAGATAGTAGTGATCATCTTTACTTAAATGCTGTGGCAGATATTGGCAGTGAAATTTACTACTTAGTTTTCACTGGGCACGACAAGAAATTTTTGAGAACATCACATGGTGGAATGTGGGAAGAAAAGTAATTATAGCTATACTACATGGGCAAACAAGATAAAACAGTAAGAGCTGCCTTGCATGCACATTCTTGTATTTTATTAAAGGTGCACATGTTAGGTCCTGAATAAAGAAAATTGCATTGATCAGAAAACGTTTAATGAGTGTTATTTTAATTAGTGCTATTGCAATGAGTCTTATCCGCAATTATGTCACAACGCAAAAATGGCGAAAAGTGTGGGGGCCTTTGTACAGAGAGCCATTGGGAAGAAACCAAAAGCAGACCGTAGGACTACTCGAGAAGTACGAAAATGCATGCCCCTACATAGTAAGATAGTTAATAAGCCTCACCAGAGTTTTCTCATGCTTTCTTCACGTGGAACATCTCGAAACGTTATCCCTTCCATACAAAGTATCCCACTTGGCCCCCACACTTTTCGCCATTTTTGCATTATTTTCGCGTTGTGATGTAATTGCGGATAAAGCTCATTCTATATGGACGTTTCTTTACTGCAACAGCTTTCCTCTAATGTGTAGTAAATATAGAGGTGGTAGGACTTGGGATTTACCAAAAAATCTATGGTGTCTGGTCCTACTGCAAGTGTTTTGCATGCAAATGCAAAATATAATCAAACACTCTAATAGAGGAGTCATTACATTAATGACTCATACACATAATTATTCTGTCAAGACAAATTATAGGTCTAAAGTTTTCTGAAAGCATCTACAAGACTGTTTATCAGTTCTGTCAATGTTCATGAATGTGTGCAGGTTACAAACGGGACATTATGTGAATTGAGATTATATTTCAACTTATACACTTATTATTATGGCAGTGTTTAACCAGTACAATCAGTAATTCAATGCACTGAGTGCTCTATCATCATAGTACATGCATGCAGTGGTCTATTATTAGCTAACAACTTTACATGCACTGTTTTGAATGTTGTTCATCACCTGCATAGAGCAAAAACAGAATTATCGTATAGCTTACAATATACGTAGCTGGATGCATTTCATTTATACTTACTCAACTGATTCAAAGGCAGCTACGTATGATTATGGAGCAAAATGTATTGTCATAACAGTAATATTAATGCAATGTGCTATACATACAGTACCTAATACTAACTTTAAAGTCAATGAACATGCATTTGCAACTTCACTTAATCAAACAGTAAGGTAATACTGTTTAAAGGTATTTTCACACTATAATTGAACGCACATTGAAGCCGAACCAAACAATTTCACACCTGAGCCGGATTGACTGCAATGCGCATTCAATCTGGCTTCATTTAAATGCACTTCAGGAAGTAAATTGGCCATACGTGATGTGCATTAGCTCAATTAGCAAAGGAGAACTGTACATTCTCCAGATATCTCACGCAAAGTGTCAAAGGATAGCATATCCTTCTGAAATCATCATGCCTGGTGCAGGTTTCCTCCTAAGAACTAATCAGCTTCTTGGCACCCAACATTTTGTAAGTGTACTAACAATATTCCTCACTGTGAATACTTTTCTGACTCCAAGGAATATGAAGATGGTAGTACAATGGCTGGCGCCATTTAAATTTTCATTTTGTAATCGGGTAATTAATCACATGTTATGAAAGTGAATTGAGCTCATGTACTCTATTTTGGAGGTTAGTTGGAAGAACATAGAACAGAAACATGATCAAACACATGATCTGTGATACGAATATTTTGAGTTAACAAGATTGTAGTTAACAGTTTGTCAGCAAAAAACATTTACTGTAAGATAATCTTTATGAATAAAGGGAAAACTATATGAAGAAATTCATTTTAAATGGTCATGTGAAATGTGCACATGATTGTGTTTTGTTGCTGCATTTCACAAGCAACCTGAAAAACACAGTAGTGTGAAATGGATTGATTTGCATTCAATCCACTCTCAGTCTGACCACAGCTGGATCCAGATTCAATGAGCATTGACTTGATAAGTATGTAGTCGCACATTGCATTATGCTTGTAGCCATACTGTGCATACATGGCACATTTCTAGCCACACATGTCAGTAACAATTAACACAAAATCTACTAAAATCGAGTATAAAATAACAAATTGTAGATCAGCTAGTGACAGCAATACATAAACAATGACATTGCTGCCAGTAGAAGATAATGGCCATACAGAACTGGATGGATGTGTAGGAAGGGTGGTCACTATCTTTATGATTTGTAGGCAACCACCCTCATTTTCACACAATTAGGAAATAATTGTAGTGAAAATTGCATTCAGGCATGTACTAATCAGTAGTGGCACCATTCATGAACATTATTTTATCAGTAAGTGAACTCTAACTTATTACACACACAATGCACAATGTATCTAATGTATACACAAGTTAATTAATTCACTTCCACAACTGTCAAAATTATGACAGTTTTGATACGTATATAAATGCTCAATAGCATCACATTCTAAATGCTCTATAACTTCCTATTAGTAGCCCCTGTACTTATCCTGCAGCAGGCAGCCCCTTAAGTGAACTGAAACAACTGGTCTCTCGTGCACTATCGCATAAATATAGAGGATGTAATCACCTACCTTCGGGATGTCAATTATAGATAATTCTTCAAAATGATAATGGCACTAGAGAAACATTTAGGGGAGGGATGTATATAGATTGGAGTGGTGTGTTGCTACTTTAGTATGCCTCAAAACAGTGACCTCATGTCTGTATACGCACTTGCTCAAATGCCGGAAAACCAGACTCAGAGATAATCACTTCAACTGTAAGCAGGATAGCAATAATTATTGTCTTAAAAATAGTGCTACCTTGTAAAGTTGTGAAATTTCACATTTGGTTTCACTTAGACTGATTTTGCACTTGAAAATTATATGATGGCTTTGTGGTCACACTTGTGTAAAGAACAACTCGATAATTGAATTCCTTGTTCTATAGTGAGAAATAGATATTATGTAGGTTTATATGGCATGGTGTGTAAGTTATAGTAGTTTAGAAGTAGTAGATTGGAGCCTCTACAAATTTGGTGGTTAGGGAGGGGATTTATATGTATACAGTACCACTGAGATACTGTAAGTTCCAGGACATGTCAAAGTAGAAGTCAAAGATGAGTGCAATTTTATTATACACACTAGCAAAGCCAAAACTATTGACACACTATCCAGAGTCAATACCTGTGTTCAATACCTGTGTTAGACGTGAAAAGAAATGGAACTTAAGAAAGTAAGTGATGCATGTACCATAACTACAGTACATCATCTTGTGGCATGCCCAAGGCATGCATCATACCTGTGTATATTCTGATGATGAAAAGACTTGATTGTGCAAAGAGAAAATATCAAGCCTGTAATGCAATGTTAGTTATTTTTAGTTAGCCAGCCAGCCAGCCAGCCAGCCAGCCAGCCAGCCAGCCAGTCAGCCAGTTTAACCTGTCAGTAGGAAATTCCATTTACAGTTTTAAAATTTAAACACTTTGGATTGCTTTCAAAGCATGTATTTTAGGCTTGATTTAAGCTACTGGTGGCAGCCTGCATATTTTCTACTATTTAGTATTGCCATTCTAAATGATATACAGACCATTTTATGCAGCATACAAGTGACCCTGTCACCAACAGTCCATGAAAATTGAATTCATTTTGAAGTTTTTACATATCCAATACAGCGTATGTAGAGTATTAGTTTGAGTGATTGTTAGAATCTACACAGCTACTATTGAGGTAACCAAGACAGCTGCATCATTTTTAGGAGATTAAGTAAATGAAGAGAATTTAGTACTGCAATAATAGAGCAATCAAATTTCTAATAAAGCAATGACACTACCCTTACTCTAATAGAGCAATCAGGTATAAATTGCCTTTCAATTTTTTTCTGCCTACAACTTTGACATAATATCATGCTGTTATTCATGTATTGCTAATGTTATTACAGGGGCTGATCCAAACTCTTAAAAAGGGGGGTTCCACTTTGGAATTGCAACTTCAGCCTAACTGTAAGTTGAAGACCAAAAAAAAAAAAAGGTCATCACCTGCTAACAATAGCTGCCCCTCATCATAGATGCCCTCACCAACTACATTTCCTTATTTATAACTATATACATAGCTTGCTACACTGTTCCTCAAAAGACTACTGTGACTGCTCTATTAGAGTATCTCGATTTGACTGCTCTATTAGAGTATCTTGAGTAAGAGAGGCTCTTTCAAAAGGGGGATTCCATGGAACCCTTTGAACCCCCCCCTGGATCCGCCCCTGTATTACTGTTTCTGCTACAGTACATCTGTAAGTATAATAAGTCTGTAATACTATAAATATAAACTAGACAAAATGCAAGTATGAGCTTCTAATATTCAATTTATTTTGGGGAAATGTCTAATACAGTTGCAAAAAACAATTATGTAGACAGCATTATTACAATAGCACTCACCAACTACTTGCAAATTAAATGGATCACTTTCATATTGGAGTCCATCAAACATAAAGGAACAAATAATTTCTCCACTATCTGATTCATTTAACATAGCTATACTAATTGTCTGACCCATCTCCATATCAGCAAAGCATCCGGTAGAACAGCTCCAGTTGAAAACACTGTTAGAAGGTGGAGTCGGAGTGACTGCACAAGTCAAGTTAAGATCAGATCCAATAAGATATTTTAAAGTGTTATTGAACACATTTGAAGAATAGCTGCTGATGACAGTAATACTAAATGGAACTAAAAGGAAGATATTTTAATATGTGATAAATAAATTAATGCACAGTAAATCAATATCACTTAGTCAAACAGTACGGTAGGTAGGGAGTGACGAGCAAAGCCCACCTTTAAAACATTAGTTACAGGCAGCCAGATACCGAATAAAAAAATTATAAAAACTTGAATTTTCATCTGCCAGCCACAAGACTGGAGGCCAAACAACAAAGCAACGTATATATGGCCACCATTTTAGGCCACAATAACAAACTCACTGCATGTGAAAAATGCATACTCATTGGATAAACCTAGCATATGTTATATTGTGCCTGAAAGCATAGAGTATATTAGAAAACAAGGTGGAGTATATGAGATTTATTACCCACCCAAAACAGCTAAACTGAGTCTAAATAACCGGAGTTTTGTACCAATAGGACAAAGTGTGTTAAGAGATAAACATCTATAGTTTACATTTGGCCTGCAAATAAGCCAACTATAGGATTACAGTAAATCAAAATTTTGTGGTTTGAAAGAAATTAGAGTGTAGATACAGTACTAAGTCATAAAAAAGCAAAAGTATACAAAACATGTAACAAATATTTGATCGAAATGCCCTAATAGAATCAGCAGTCATTCACAGCAGTGCTAACATAGTTATTAAAAAAATTTAAACTGTTACATGTAAATTATTGAACCTAATAGGTATACTATCCCTAACTACTAAGTCACTGCTGTCAGTTATTTGCATTCCTTACTTTGTGCCATATAATGAAAAGTTCTACTTTAATCTATTCAGTTCAACTTTCTAGTATTGAAAAGTAAACAAAAATCTATATGCAGCTAATTTTCTTTCTTCAATAATCACTACTAGATATATGTGTAGAAAACAAGAAAGACTGGTAAAAGCAAGCCAGTTTGGGGAGAGCAATATCCACATCAAAACACCCACACATTAAACAATGGTGAAGGTTTTAAAATTAAAAATGGCAGTCAGATGTTAATGTCAATTACTGTATTTCACAACTTGCTTTAACTCTCATTTTTAAAGGTTGCACCCTTTACAGTTTGACTGTTCCACTAATATTTAGGTGTACTCTGCTAATGTGATTACGTCTATACAGTACTTTTAAAATAACTTTTACAATAACAAAACATACCCTGTCCAACTTTGAACACCCATACTCCTGGAGTATTTATATTGCTTGTTTGTGTAATGTTGATAATGCTGGGTGTTATTGACCCAGGAATGGTGATAGAATTGATACCATCACCAACATTAATTCCTGCTAGAGCTTCAGTTCCACCAAGTCCTCTAAATCCACCAGAGTTACTACCAGTAGTCCATTGTATTCTTCCATCAGCATATAGGAATATTACAAATGACTGATACTCACTGTTAGCCAAAACACATTGAAAAGAATTTGTCTGAAACAAATAAACACACCATGCTTAAAATTTTGCATGGTAAAGATACAACTAGCTGACAAACTCGTAAGTGGCCAGATCTGGGAAAACTGGATTGCTTGAGTTTTAATCTATCAAGTCAAATTCAGTATGAAAAAGAGCTCTTCATAATCACTACATTGGACATCAGGTATACTATACCAATTGCATTGCAAAATAAAAATGCAATAGTTAGAATCTAACCTCAAGACCCTGTGGCTGTGTTGTAGTGTCTGAACATGAAAGTGTGGGTCTGAGAGTAAATAAATTGTGTAGAACCCTGTATTTTGATTTAGACTTAGTACCCTTATTGTACCTTGGTGGCAGTCGCTTGTACTGTAATATACAGTATGAAAATTGTAGTATTAATTATAATTAATAGAAACAAGCCTACACGCTTCTCTTCTAAACAGTACAGTGTTTACAATACTGATATCATTTTAAAATAACAGTTGATGCTCTTGGTCATTATGGTAATTTTCAACAATGAAAAATTCCAATCTATACATATATATGTACAATACACATGCAGTATAACTTATATCAGCATTCTAAGAACATCATCTACATATGTGTATGTTACAGTAACTCTGATCTAAAGACCAAATATGTGACTGTGTTTGGGGAAATCTGCCTATTTACAAGTACCAAGAAATGCTGGTTTTAAGCATTAGAGTGCTGTATGGTTGAAGCTACTGTACATGTACCAAATTTTCACACATTTTAAACTAATTGCTTACCTTCCATAGCACCAGTAGGCAATGCCTAGGTTTCCTGCCATTTCAGACAG
Source organism: Dysidea avara (assembly GCF_963678975.1). NCBI lineage: Eukaryota > Metazoa > Porifera > Demospongiae > Dictyoceratida > Dysideidae > Dysidea > Dysidea avara. The sequence continues at coordinate 44,746,453 of NC_089272.1, forward strand.
TTCTTTTACTTGAGGTTGCTTGAATTAAGCAGCTTTAATAGGGGTGGAGGTTGGAGGGGAGGGTGAGAGGTTGTTTACAAAATGGAAGTGGAACATGTAGGGATGAATGTAGCCTAACTATTTGCCATTCAGGTCTCAAAACTGAAAAGAAATTTACAGCACAACTCTTTAATATTTAATAACATGGAGCTGTACAACCCCATACAGTCAGCCTTCCCTTGAAAAGTAGAAATATCATCTCCACAGCCTAAACATCAACCGCCAATAGAAATCAACTGATTGAAAACCTTAAAACATCACTGTTGTAATTGAATTCTTCACTGTGCGATATGTTTGTTAACACGAGCCGCAGTGTAATAACGCATTCTTAAACTCAAGTCTTAAATACTAGACAGACCAGACCCTATTTTCAAGGCGCTTGTATAAGTGCCTAAATAGTGTGGGCAGTGCCAGACTAGAACAAAGTAAGGAATGGGACAGCTTACATACTTACATGCTGGCTGCTTTTTCTCATTTTAAACGTTTTTGCTCATGTGGGAGCGTATGGATGGACAATTGTAGGCAAGCAGGCAGGCAGGCAGGCAGGCAGGCAGGCAGGCAGGCAGGCAGGCAGGCAGGCAGGCAGGCAGGCAGGCAGGCAGGCAGGCAGGCAGGCAGGCAGGCAGGCAGGCAGGCAGGCAGGCAGGCAGGCAGGCAGGCAGGCAGGCAGGCAGGCAGGCAGGCAGGCAGGCAGGCAGGCAGGCAGGCAGGCAGGCAGGCAGGCAGGCAGGCAGGCAGGCAGGCAGGCAGGCAGGCAGGCAGGCAGGCAGGCAGGCAGGCAGGCAGGCAGGCACACGTTTTTACGAAAACAATATCAGTGAACCAGGCACGTGCTCACAGCCGGCCTTCAGCTGGCTGTGGGCGCATGCCTGGTTTAAAAAGTTATCAAACAAGTAGAAGGAAAAATTAGAAATTTGAATGTCCTGCAAGTATAGGCAACCTTCTTGTTTCACCACTTTTTAGCTACTCCATTTCTTCACTATTTTTATTCTTTGATCCTACTGTATTTCAGCTTCAAATTTCCTTCTATTTGTTATATGCCTACCTTTGTCAGGTATGCATGCATGCATACTATGCATATGATTTACAATAAAATTAGTATCTTGTCCGTGTTGCGAAAATAATAACCAACTTCATCCCATGTAACAATTAGCAAATGATTAATTGTTAGATTTTGTAACATAGGAAAAGCTGCTCTTAATTCAGCGGTTGCCCTAGCAAGGAGAATAGGATCAGTGGTCTGACGATAGTAAATATTTCCAGTTCCTCTGGTGTCAACATCAGCCCAGTATGGTGCAATGATCTTATTAGTTCCATTCAGTGGTAGGTGAAGTGGTGTACGGACATTATAGCGACTGGTAAAACTGATAATGCCATTATCATTGATCTAGATTACACAGAAAATAAATTTAGTGATGTTAAGTTAAACATACATACATATGTGACCAAATTTTGGAAAACCGTCGATATACGCACAATAATACTTTTGCATTTAAAAACTATGGGGGAAAAATGCAAGCTCCAGAAAAAAAATTATGTAAGTTTTTATTGCCTTACTGGTGGGCGAATTAAGTCTCCAATGGATAAATCCTGGCCATCATTGTGTTCGCCTGTTCATGGGTAGTACAAAAATCTTTGTTTCATCTCCATACACGAAAGGATTTCAAAGTTATAGACATCTGTTTACGTTGCGGTGATGAAAGAATTTGCCTTCCTTCTCGAACACAGAAGCATGTCTGAGGCAAAAACTATACCTTGGTGGATGCACAAATTCATGGTGAACACAATGAGTGAAGATTCAATTTCGTATGCTATTGTATCAGTAAGTTATGATGGTGTATCTAAGCACCTGTAGATTCTTTCCTCCTCAAGTGGCATTACAGACAGGATGTTATCTGTAACACGGAACTAATATACTATTAGGAACTAATATACTATTAGAAACGGAAATTGACCAACCCGTCTATATAGCGTATCGAGTGACTAACCTGTCTATACAGTCTATAGTGACTAACCTGTCTATACAGTCTATAGTGACTAACCTGTCTATACAGTCTATAGTGACTAACCTGTCTATACAGTCTATAGTGACTAAGCTGTCTATACAGTCTATAGTGACTAAGCTGTCTATACAGTCTATAGTGACTAACCTGTCTATACAGTCTATAGTGACTAACCTGTCTATACAGTCTATAGTGACTAACCTGTCTATACAGTCTATAGTGATTAACCTGTCTATACAGTCTATAGTGACTAACCTGTCTATACAGTCTATAGTGACTAACCTGTCTATACAGTCTATAGTGACTAACCTGTCTATACAGTCTATAGTGACTAACCTGTCTATACAGTCTATAGTGACTAACCTGTCTATACAGTCTATAGTGACTAACCTGTCTATACAGTCTATAGTGACTAAGCTGTCTACAGTCTATAGTAACTAACCTGTCTATACAGTCTATAGTGACTAAGCTGTCTATATAGTCTATAGTGACTAACATGTTTATATAGTCTATAGTGACTAAGCTGTCAGTCTATAGTGACTAACCTGTCTATATAGTCTATAGTGACTAACCTGTCTATATAGTCTATAGTGACTAACCTGTCTATACAGTCTATAGTGACTAACCTGTCTACATAGTCTATAGTGACTAACCTGTCTATATAGTCTAAAACCTGTCTATATAGTCTATAGTGACTAAGCTGTCAGTCTATAGTGACTAACCTGTCTATATAGTCTATAGTGACTAAGCTGTCAGTCTATAGTGACTAACCTGTCTATATAGTCTATAGTGACTAACCTGTCTATACAGTCTATAGTGACTAACCTGTCTACATAGTCTATAGTGACTAACCTGTCTATATAGTCTATAGTGACTAAGCTGTCTATACAGTCTATAGTGACTAACCTGTCTATACAGTCTATAGTGACTAACCTGTCTATACAGTCTATAGTGACTAACCTGTCTATACAGTCTATAGTGATTAACCTGTCTATACAGTCTATAGTGATTAACCTGTCTATACAGTCTATAATGACTAACCTGTCTATATAGTCTATAGTGACTAACCTGTCTATACAGTCTATAGTGACTAACCTGTCTACATAGTCTATAGTGACTAACCTGTCTATATAGTCTATAGTGACTAAGCTGTCAGTCTATAGTGACTAAGCTGTCAGTCTATAGTGACTAACCTGTCTATATAGTCTATAGTGACTAACCTGTCTATACAGTCTATAGTGACTAACCTGTCTACATAGTCTATAGTGACTAATCTGTCTATATAGTCTATAGTGACTAAGCTGTCTATACAGTCTATAGTGACTAACCTGTCTATACAGTCTATAGTGACTAACCTGTCTATACAGTCTATAGTGACTAACCTGTCTATACAGTCTATAGTGATTAACCTGTCTATACAGTCTATAGTGACTAACCTGTCTATATAGTCTATAGTGACTAACCTGTCTATACAGTCTATAGTGACTAACCTGTCTACATAGTCTATAGTGACTAACCTGTCTATATAGTCTATAGTGACTAAGCTGTCAGTCTATAGTGACTAACCTGTCTATATAGTCTATAGTGACTAACCTGTCTATACAGTCTATAGTGACTAACCTGTCTACATAGTCTATAGTGACTAATATGCTCATATGCCGATTATGCTCATAATTTTACCTATTATGCTATGCTGCACTGCTCAATAATTCACCTATTGTGCTTAAATTAATGCTCAATATTTACCTATTATGCTCGATTATGCTCAATGTTCATGCCTTAGTTCATATGCTTTGCTGCTAGTATAGAAAGAAAAAAAATGAGTAGCTGGAACACAAATAAATTCTTGCTGCATGTAAGAGAAAAGATCGATATACTCTAATAGAACAGTCTGTTTGATGATTGTTCTATTAGAGTTACTGACTGCTCTATTAGAGTATATCGATCTTATTTTGCAATTGCCATTTTTCCAGCAAGAATTTATACTGTCGTACAAATTTAACCTATTATGCTGGCATTATGCTCAATGCTTTTAGGTACCTATTTTGCTCAAAATTATGCCAGCATAATCGGAGGGTCCCTAGTGACTAACCTGTCTATATAGTCTATAGTGACTAACCTGTCAGTCTATAGTGACTAACCTGTCTATATAGTCTATAGTGACTAACCTGTCTATACAGTCTATAGTGACTAACCTGTCTATATAGTCTATAACCTGTCTATATAGTCTATAGTGACTAACCTGTCTATATAGTTTATAGTGACTAACCTGTCTATATAGTCTATAGACAGGTTAGTCACTATAGACTGTATAGACAGGTTAATATGTAGTCTATAGTGACTAACCTGTCTATACAGTCTATAGTGACTAACCTGTCTATAGACTATATATAGACAGGTTAGTCACTATCCTGTCTATATAGTCTATAGTGACTAACCTGTCTATAGTGACTAACCTGTCTGAGACAGGTTAGTCACTATAGACAGGTTAGTCACTATAGACTATATAGACAGGTTAGTCTCTATAGACTATATAGACAGGTTAGTCACTATAGACTATATAGACAGGTTAGTCACTATAGACTATATAGACAGGTTAGTCACTATAGACTATATAGACAGGTTAGTCACTATAGGCTATATAGACAGGTTAGTCACTATAGACTATATAGACAGGTTAGTCACTGTAGACTATATACAGACAGGTTAATCACTATAGACTGTATAGACAGGTTATAGTCACCGTAGACTATATAGACAGGTTAGTCACTATAGACTAATAGACAGGTTAGTCACTATAGCAGCGGCGGAGGAAGTAGTTGATATGAGGGGGGGCTTCGCTGAGCTGACCCAGACTTCTTTCTATAGTTTGGTAAGGTGAGACCAAAAAAAAAAAAAAAAAAAAAAAGGTCACAACCAGCTCACAAGAGCTTTCCACCTCACCAGCTACCATTTCTAGCTGATAAACTACATAAAAATCCTTACATAGCTCGCTACACACTGACTACTTTATTAGTGTGACTGCTCTATTAGAGTATCTCGATCTTTATCACGGTTTTCAGCCCCACTCCAAGAAAGATAATTTCGGTGTGATATCATTCTGAGGGGGGGCTAAGCCCCCCCTCAGCAGACCTAGGGGGGGCTTTAGCCCCCTAGCCCCCCCCCTTTCCGCCGCCTATGCACTATAGACTGTATAGACAGGTTAGTCACTATAGACTGTATAGACAGGTTAGTCATTATAGACTGTATAGACAGGTTAGTCACTAGCTATAGACTGTATAGACAGGTTAGTCAGTCGATACGCTATATAGACGGGTTGGTCAATTTCCGTTTCTAATAGTATATATTAGTTCCGTGTTACGGATTACATCCTGTCTGTAACGCCACTTCCCAAGAGTGGGCAAAACCAGTTCTTCCTTCGATCCCGTTGGGCCGCTGGTAGCTCAACAAGGACGGCGGCTAACTGCTGTTATATTTGTACATACAAACTAGTACTCACTCGAAACATCAGTCACTTCTACCATCTGTGCTTCGGCTGCATCATACTGCCACTCGAGCGTCAGTCAATCAGTAACTGCGGCTGGTTCTTTGTCACAATAGCGATTCGCCCCTGGCGACGTTTCACACAATGCAGTCAGTCTTGACCACAATTATGTGAACAGAAGAAGGCGTTCATGTATATATAACGTCGTTCATTGCAGGCCCGTAGCCAGGGATTTTGAAAGGGGGGTTCTTTTTGACCAAAAGTGGACCTTTAGTAAAGGTCCAAATATTGTGACTGTTCTATTAGAGTGGTTGACTGCTCTATTAGAGTATCTCGATCTTGCATTGCATTTAATCCATACAATGAATGAGTTACTCGAAGCGCTTAATTTAGTTTCTTATTAGTGGTATCTAGTAAACTGTAGCTAATGGACTTTTGCTCCTGAAAATTTGGACTTGTATACCAAAAATTGTGGACCTTTTGGTTACATTGTGGACTTTTTTACTGAAATTGGGGACCTTTTTTCCAAGAGGGCGGTTCTTCAGAACCCCCCGAACCCCCCCTGGCTACGGGCCTGCATTGGCAAGCTCAGTATACACCTGCATACGGCCTGCCATCTTGCTCCGTCTCTGTATTTGTCTGTATATTCTCCGTATACGTCTGAAAATGACTGTTTTGTATATGTATCCGTATATGCTTCCAGTTGCGCTGTGTGTTGTATCACAGCCACTCCATGCAAGCATGCGAAAAGAGAAGATGTAATTATGACGTTACAATAGGACCTATGTGCCCAATAATGTCATCAATTTTCCAATGCTCAAATGTTTCCCAACCTCTGAAAGAAAAGATATACTTGCTATATTCTGGTGCACCATGCAGGAGGCAGTGTCATCAGCTACAACACACTTTACTTCCTTCAATTGCAAATTGAAGTGCACATTAAACAATCAGTGTGTCAGCATCCAAATTACTCTGATGCACAACCTGGCCATCATCTCTCAGGTATTGGACAATCAATTGATGTTTGCTCTTTTCATTTGTAAGAAAACTTCCTGACTTTTGTACTGTATGCTTCCATAGATTCACTTGATTGAACATCTGCACCTCCACATACCGTAACATATCTGGGGATGCTGACAGCCCTACACACTGATTGCACACATGGAGATTCTGACATACTGATGGTCCAATGAGCACTTCAATTTTGCAATTGAAGGAAGTAGAGTGAATGTTGTAGCTGATGACAACAATGAAGTTCTTGAGCTACTGGTGCACGCTGGAAGCAGAACATGACAAATACATATCTCTTTTCATTCAGAGGTTGTAAAACATTAAAGAAAATTTGGAAAAATGATGATGTTATTGGCCACATATGTAGGTCCTCTTTTCACATGCCTGGGGTAGCTGTGATACAACGTCCAAAACATTTGAATAGGTAAAGTCGGCCTAATCAGCAATCAAATGATGTGCAAACGATTGAAAAGTTAATGATGGATTGTATAATGCAACAATTGCACATGTTGAAAAAGTTAAAGTTTGATGGAAATCAGTCTGATTCATTGAGGAGTCTCAGATATACAAAACAAAATACATGGAAATGGTGGCATCAGAAAGTTATTACACATGCGAGCTGTGAAAGTGTGCTAACCCTTGCAGTTGGATGGAGTTTTGAGGATCAATGGTTTTAGCTGATGCAAGAAGTTATTCATTGGAGGAAACTTAATATGGGGCTGGAAACTAGAAGGATTAAGACTACAACCAATGATGATAGACATGGGACCAGTCCCAGAGATCATATATATTACTTTTGTACAATATAAATGCCAGCTTTCCACTGCAAATCCATGTGGTAGCAATATTATGCTCTTGTTGCAAACATGGAGTATTAGTGTGTTGCAAAATGTGGAGGAGAGAGTTGTAGAAGTGCTAATGAAACTGTTTCTTATGAAAAAATAATTTAAGGATAACACATTTTTGTTGCCAATGTTGGTCACAAATGACCAGATTTGCAAAAATGGGTTTGCAAATGCATCCGATTGAGAAACCACAACTTAGTGTTCAAGTTGAATATCAATCTGAAAATTTCTCCATCTACTACGTGATGCTGGTGCTCACTACTGATCAAATTTCAAGTCAATACCATTTTCCAATCTGAAGTTATGAGTTGTCAAAGTTGGTAAATTGGATATGTGTGGATGATCCACTTTCCTGAATCCAGTCACATATGCCTCAATATTAAATTGGCCATAAAAAACTTTCCCCAAGGTGGATTTTAGAGGATTCAGTTTGGATCAAGACACACGGTAGTGTGTCGTGCGGCCCAAGAAGCCGGCGTGCCACCCGTGAGTATATTAACAGAAAGAAAGAAAACGCAATATTCACACCTATGTAGCTCTGTGATCCCTTATCCGATTGGAACCAAATTTGCTAGAGAGGTGCCGGCCAGCAAGGGGAGTCTACAAACCAAATTTGAAGAAAATCGCTCAAGCCATTTCCGAGATACGAGCGAACAAAATTTCGTTTTAATTTCTTCGTTTTCTTCTTCTTCTACTAGGCATTCCAGTATCCGAGATTTTTTAATAAAAAAATTCTCCGTATATTCCCCAATAGAACCCTGGTACAAAATGACAACTCGTGTTTAACTTGGGATTGCTCCGTCGTCCGAGCTCCAATGAGGGTGAAAATCGCTGTGGGGTTTGTCCACACGCTGATCATCATGAAAATCTTAGTTTTATCGTGCGCGTTACATATAAGTAAGTTTTGTGTTGTTTCATAATCTTTTCAAGCCTTGTAATGTATGTAGAATACTTTAAAACTTAAAAAAACGTACGGTCGGGTGGAAGGTAGTCACTGGTGCTTACTTTAAAGTGCGTAGTTACTTCGCTCGGGTTAGCGATTTTCAGCTCCAGAGCAATTTTCTGATGGTTGTGTCATCAGCTCAAAAGTATAAACCACTTCAAAGTCGGCATAACAATGCCATAATTGAAACCACAACTCCACCTTAGGTATTGTTACATCATTGTGACACCTCCACTTTAGTTGTTTACCTTTAGAAGTTGTTAACTTGATGTTTTTACCAACTTGAGATAGCCACTTGCCTATGGGCATACACCATTGTATTGAGAAGTGTGCAGTAGGTGAAACATATTTGCTCACCACAAAGCATACAAAGATCGCTGAGATCCAATAAGACCTGAAGTTACTCTCATTACATGTACAAACTTGCAGCTAGAAGCAACTGCAGTTTCAAGATAGTCCAGATTGCTAGATGGCTTCCTGATTCAATTGTGCCATTTTCCCCTGTAAAATGTATGGGGAGCCCTGGAGAAAAAAAGTACCTTTTTTCAGTTTTTAAGCACTGTGCATGCCAAAGTAGCTAATTCCAACCCAACAAACTATATATTTCTGAGATCAGCATTAAATACTCTATCTATTGAGCATATAAAAAGCCCGTTTTACCAAAATTTTAAGATCAGTCTGGAATGCCTACTTCTACTTCTTCATTTCGCACATTTCGCAAAATCCGCCATAAAACACGAATGCGTGTTCGGATCGGGCTGAAATTTGGCACACTTAAAGGGCTCATTAAGGCGGATCTCTGTACCAACTTTGGTAGGAATCCGATGAACATTCACGGAGTTATGACCGATTATTTGCGTAAAATAAGGTCGAAGGTCTGTCACGCCTACAGGGTAAACTCCTTTGAGGAATCAGTTGAAAATTGCTATGTAGATGGAGCAACCATCGTAGGAGTGCCTTTTTGTGGTTTGAAAGGAATCGGGATAAAGACCACGGAGATATGACACAAAACCCAACCTGTGTCAAAATTACGCGATCGATTTTTATGAATAAAAATACTATTAGTTTTCGTGTCTATCAGGCAAACCGCTTAGAGCAATGAGCAGAAAATCAGTGTGTAGCTGGAATAATCATCATAGAAAGTCCATGCAGTAGTACAGAAGAATCGGATTACAAACCACTGAGTTATGATTCGAAAGGCAACTACGTGTAGCAAATGCGAGATCGAGATACTCTAATAGAACAGTCACCCTAATAGAGCATTCAGCTACGTTTATAACTTACTCCATTACAGAATTATATTACATTGCAGGATATTCTGTACGGAATTCAGCTACAAACAGTTAATCTGATAGACAATTCAGCTACATGCAAGTCACCCTGTAGAGAGTTCATCTAGAAACAAGTCACCCTGTATCAGCTAGAAGAAGTCACCTTGTAGAGAATTCAGCTACAAAGAAACCATCATGTAGAGAGTTCAGCTGCAAACCAATCACAACTCAGCTACAAACAAACATGCATGCCCCGTAAAAAGATCAGCTAGAAGAAGTTACCTTGTAGAGAGTTCAGCTACAAAGAAATCACCATGTAGAGAGTTAAGCTGCAAACAAATCACCCAGTAGAAAGTTCAGTTATGAACAGATCACCCTGTTGAGAGTTCAGTTAGGAAAAAGTAATGCTGTAGAGAGATCAGCTAGAAGTATCGCCTTGTAGAAAGTTCAGCTGCAAACAAATCATCTGTAGAGAGTTCAGCTAGAAGAAGTCACATTGTAGAGAGTTCAGCTACAAAGAAACTACCATGTAGAGAGTTCAGCTGCAAACAAATCACCCTGTAGAGAACTCAGCTACAAACAAATCGCCCTGTAGAAAGATCAGCTAGAAGAAGTTACTATGTGGGGAGTTCAGCTGCGAACAGATCACCCTGTAGAGAGTTCAGCTACAAACAAATCACCCTGTAGAGAGTTCAGTTACAAAGAAACCACCATGTAGAGAGTTCAGCTGCAAAGAAATCAATCACTCTGTAGAGAGTTCAGCTAGAAGAAGTCACCTTGTAGAGAGTTCAGCTGCAAATAAATCACCCTGTAGAGAATTCAGCTACAAACAAATCACCCTGTAGAAAGATCAGCTAGAAGAAGTTACCTTGTAGAGAGTTCAGCTACAAAGAAACCACCATGTAGAGTGTTCAGCTGCAAACAAATCACCTGTAGAGAGTTCAGCTAGAAACAAGTCACCTTGTAGAGAGATCAGCTAGAAACAAGTCACCCTGTAGAGAGTTCAGCTAGAAGAAGTCACATTGTAGAGAGTTCAGCTACAAAGAAACTACCATGTAGAGAGTTCAGCTACAAACAAATTACCTGTAGAGAGTTCAGCTACAAACAAATCGCCCTGTAGATAGATCAGCTAGAAGAAGTTAACTTGTAGGGAGTTCAGCTACAAAGAAATCACCCTGTAGAGAGTTCAGCTACAAAGAAATCATCATGTAGAGAGTTCAGCTGCAAACAAGTCATCCTGTAGAGAGTTCAGCTATGAAAAGATCACACTGTAGAGAGTTCAGCTAGAAGAAGTCACCTTTTAGAGAGTTCAGCTACAAAGCAACCACCATGTAGAGAGTTCAGCTGCAAACACATCACCCTGTAGAGAATTCAGCTACAAACAAATTGTCTTGTAGAGAGACCAGCTAGAAACAAGTCACCCTGTAGACAGATCAGCTAGAAGAAGTTACCTTGTAGAGAGTTCAGCTGCAAACAAATCAGCCTGTACAGAGTTCAGATACAAACTAATCACAGATCAGCTGGAAACAAGTCACATTGTAAAGAGATCAGGTAGTATAAGTTACCTTGTAGAGAGTTCAGCTACAAAGAAACCACCATGTAGAGAGTTTAGCTGCAAACAAATCACCCAGTAGAAAGTTCAGCTATGAACAGATCACCCTGTTGAGAGTTCAGTTAGAAACAAGTCATCCTGTAGAGAGATCACCTAGATGGTAGAGAGTTCAGCTACAAAGAAATCATCATGTAGAGAGTTCAGCTGCAAACAAATCATCCTGTAGAGAGTTCAGCTATGAAAAGATCACACTGTAGAGAGTTCAGCTAGAAGAAGTCACCTTTTAGAGAGTTCAGCTACAAAGCAACCACCATGTAGAGAGTTCAGCTGCAAACACATCACCCTGTAGAGAATTCAGCTACAAACAAATCGTCCTGTAGAGAGACCAGCTAGAAACAAGTCACCCTGTAGACAGATCAGCTAGAAGAAGTTACCTTGTAGAGAGTTCAGCTGCAAACAAATCACCCTGTAGAGAATTCAACTACAAACAGATAACCCTGCGGAGAGTTCAGCTAGAGTCAAGTCACCCTGTAGAGAGAATCCTGTAAAGAGTTCATCTACGTACAAGCAGATCACCCTGTAGAGATTTCAGCTACATTTCAAGTCACCCAGTAGAGAGATCAGCTGCAAATTATCCTGTGGGGATTAATTGACATGTAATAAATATATGCTCTCTTTTTATATTATGAACTCTTGATATATGCATTATATATATAATTTGTACATTTACTGATAAAATCAGAATGAGTTAAAGTGTTTATAAAATCTGCTTCATCTTTTTCTTTTTCCTGTGGTAAAGAAAAAATATAGGTTAAAAAGCCCCAAAGCTAGCCATAGGCCATCTTTAGGGTATACAAATACAAAAAGAAGTGAAATCTAATCAAAAACAGCCAAGCTGTAAAAAAAGGAGTGCGGCCCTTGAAAAGGCTATGGTGAAAAAAGATGTGAAATCCAAGGTGGCGGCCAAGAAATGGCTGTGATGGTAGGTTAATGGTAAAAATTTTAATAACGACAATTCAGGTGAATTTTGTGCCAATTGACCAAGCGGCACCAAATTCATCTGAATTGTTGTTATTAAAATTTTTACCATTAACCTACCATCACAGCCATTTCTTGGCCTCCACCTTGGATTTCACATCTTTTTTTCACCATAGCCTTTTCAAGGGCCGCACTCCTTTTTTTACAGCTTGGCTGTTTTTGATTAGATATGTTATATATTCCATGAAAAATTTGCTTTCTAATGATACCAAAATCAGCTTTCTTCGAATTTTTTCCGGGTTCACCCCTTTTTTCAGTTATATCTACTGGACTACTAAGCAGGGGCGGATCTAGGATTTATGAAAGGGGGACTAACTCAAGGTACTAATCTCTTGGGTAGAGGTGTGCAAAGCACACTTCCCAGCATGCGAATCATACTGGAACTAGGGGGGTCTGGGGGCATGCCTCCCAGGAAAAGTTTGAAAAATAGATGCTAAAATACTGCAATTTGGAGACACTTTCACATAAAATTCATAATATTTTCTGCCTGTAGATATTTTATATACTGCATGCCTTTAGATTGTAGGTATGGCTCTCTGAAGCATTTTGCTAATGAAAAAGTTTGGGTAGGTACAGACAACCAAGTACATGATGCACCCCTCTCACAATTGCACAACACTGAATAGGTGCATGTTAGAATAATAATGTTGAAAGTGGAAAATTTTGAAATTTGAACAATACAAGATTGAATCTGAGAGCATTTTCAATGAAAATTGTGTACTTGAACTAAGTATTGCCATACATATTAACTACACAAGTAGATGAATGAAGCCTTTTAAACAGACCAATGCACTCCATTGTATGTATAGGTGCAGGCAGATTTGGAAAAATTCCATAACAGAACCAACTACATGTTTCCAGTGAATGTTCTATTAGAGTAGTTAGCTGACTGCTCTATTAGAGTATCTCGATCTTGTACATCTCCAATGCTGATCCGGGTCCTTGTTGCATAAACTTTAGCATAAATCCACTGATAATACCTTGGAAAGATGTTTATAAGGTGGTTTTGTGAGTATTTGTATTGTTAGTGATCATATAATTATGTTAAGACAAAATTTCATTGTAAGGCCACTGCAATGAGATAACTTGTTTCTCATCAACCGCCCGCATCAAATTTTTAGTTATGCACATGCGCACTCATTATCGCACGTGATAAGGTTGGTATTAACAGCATGGCTCTCTTGTGTGTGACGATAGTGGATTTATCTCGTAGAAAATCGCTGCTTCCTTGGGTAATCGTTCAATCCCATTCGGATACAGCTACCTTTCGTGAATTTTTCAATTCTGTGTTGGTTCCGAAGCTGTCTAGCTCATCAACCACCACTGAAGCACCACAGGTGAGTTCTAGCTAGCTAGCTATATTGTTTTAAAAATATGAGCGTATTTTGGAATTGAAATGATCATATGCACGGTCGCCACTGTTGAAGTTTAATAATTGACTGCATGCAATCATTATAAAGAGCCTATAAAAGCTTCAGTAGCCGTATTGTCTATAGGTGGCCCTTTTATACAGTGTCGATCTATGGTTGCTTCTAGATTCTTCTTACTTCTTATCTACTTTACCAGTTAGGCACTGGAGGGTGGACACAGAAGGCAGAGCCTGTTCGAGGTGTTTACCCATAGCCAAGGAGCCTAAAAGCTATATTGTATGATATTAAAGGACACTGGAGCTAAGATGGAGAATATGGTATAGGGAAAGTATACAGTGTATACTGTATTAGGTTACAAATATGGTCTTTGTAGCTATTCTCAAAGCCACAAAATCCAGGTGGGGTTTAGTTTATGGGATATTGAAATCACTTGAATACATGGCATTTTAAGGATCCACCCAGCCATGTCTAGCCAACCCAGTGGCCTCAAAAGAACCCAAAACATGCCAGGGGCGCTTATACTGAAAAGGGCATACATTATGGCTGCCATGATGCATAAGCAGACTTAATTATTTGATGCTTTTTATACTATAATGGCCATATAGAACGAAAATCTTTTACTGCATGGCATTAATAAAACTTTTTGCTCTGGTTAGGTGGATTTTGTTGAATATGGGCATAAATATATATTGCAAATTAGCTACTTTTTTATTAAGATTTTCAATTCTCAGATTGCAGAAGTATTTGTTGGCAACAGCAAGGAATCCTTATCTTTAAAGGCTAACCCCAATTTAGCAGTAAATTCAGTAGCAAAAGAGTTTGGAAAGTTTATCAAGTTTTTTGTTGATACTTCAGAAGATGTATGTGTGGTGGAAGTTCAACGTCCAAATGCATTTGACATTTTGAAACAATCTCAGTTAGAAATATCAAGGAAAAAGGTTCCATCATGTATTCAAGAGAGAAACAAAAAGGATAAGTTATATAATGAAATCATATATTACCTAGAATTGAAAAAACTTCATTTGAATTCTAATGAGGTAAATTCATCAGGAACCAATTTTGTAAAATCACTGTGTGAGCTTTTATGGTACATAGACGGGCATCAAAGTACCATTTCTGCTCGTGGATATCAAATTCCTGCTTGTTTTAAAGATTTTCAGGGATTCAATGCTCCTGAATTATCAAAACATCGCAAACGCTCAGCAGGTAATATGTCTGCTGATATCATTCAAAGCTTGAGTACAAAATTATTTAGATTATTACAAGCTAATTATTTTTCAAGAGAAAAGTGGGCGTCTATGAGGCAAAGTTGTGAACTGCTGGCAAACACCTTGCATCTTTATGCATGTGAAATTCAAGATAAAAGCAAAGTCATGAAAACTATTCATTCATCTGGTACACCCTGGAGATCCATTGACAAAAGTATGGATATTTTGTATTTAAAGCCAATTGGGAATGTTTGCACTGAGCTTCAAGATATCTGTGAACAGCTCTCAAAGGCAGGCCCTTATTCCCTAATTGATTTGCATTCTTATCTACCCTCTGATAACCAGAAAAAGTATTACATGGTTAAGAACCTTAAAGCTGGCTTATCTGTTTCTGCATTATTATTCATCTACTCAAGTGGTAATAATTGTGGAAATGCATATTTTGTTTGAAATGTACCAGACAATTGTCTTGATCAAACACTCAAAAACAGCCAAGTGGTCATTGAAGAAATTAAAAAGGATATTCCAGTTTATCACACAAGGATGATGATTCAAGAATTTATTCAAAAGTTTGGGCGGGTAACACATACAGTTAAGCCAGCAGTTTTAAGATATTTTTATAAAGATCTTACAGGTGACTGCTCCAGTAGTGACACAACTGATCAGGCCGAAATTGACGAACGAGTGAAGCAAGCGATTGAAATGGAAGATCCATCTATAGCAATGGACCTCCGGCATAATAATTCTGGCATGAAGTCTCAATATGATGTGTTTTGGGATGAATGTAGTAAATTACTTGAAGAATCAGTTGGTACAGCTGTGGATGATCGTCGTCATACAAATATTACACACATTGCAAGTGCAATATCAATCCGTGACTTTAGAGATCAAGTAGCAGCAAGATGTCCAGCAGACACTAAAATTCCAAGTGTAGAATGGATTAGATTACAGTTTTGGCCCAAAGTACCCAATTCTCTAAGAGCCCTCCACCACACAGGCCGTTTTAAAGTACGCTTCAAAGTTCAACAGCGTCAGTTCAGAAAAGATCACCCAGATTGTCATTACGCAGCTGGTGTTTTTCGATATTTAAGAGAATATGCAGTTCTTTTTCTTATTTTATTGCCTCGATGACAAACATAGGATAAAAATTGGCGAGCCCAATGTCCCAGTAGCAGCAGCTGAGCGAGGGCGTCGTGTATTCACAGCACCTGACTCAGAGTTTTTGGTGGCTGATCATGACTTTACAAAGCTCAGCTTTATACCATCAGTCTTTTTTAAAGTTGCTATCCCAGATGATATTTCTGGCTCTTGGTATTCAGGTAAAGTCCATATTAGTTTAAAAGAAGGTACTTTTGAGCCATCCAGCCCAATAAGGCATGCTTCTGAACTTATTTCTTTGATCGAAACAGATGTTCAGTCAAAGCCTATTTTGTTTTTATATACTGATGGGGGTCCTGACCACCGGCTTACTTTTATTGCAGTTCAGTTATCTCTGATTTCATTATTTCTACAATTAGATCTAGATTATCTTTGCGCAGCCAGGACAGCCCCTTACCATTCATGGAGAAATCCAGTGGAGCGCATTATGTCAGTCATCAACCTGGGACTGCAATGTGTTGGACTCGCACGGAATGGAATGGATGATGACAGCGAACAGTTATTGGGAAAAGCTGGAAATATGAAGGAAATTAGAGCTGCAGCTGCTAAGCATCCCACACTGAGAGAGGCCATAATTGATTCAGTTGCTGGTCCAAAAATCTGTCTTGCACAAGTCCTATCAAGACTTCAACTAAAACAAGAAAGTTTTAATGTTTTTAATGCTGCTACTGCAGAAGCTATGGACCAGTCTTTGACTGTGCTAAAGCAAATTGATGACACAATAATAAATACATCTATTAACAAAAAATCCCTGCCTGATCACCCAAACTTGAAAGAGTTCATGCAACATTGCTGCAGGAAGCGGCATTACTTTTTTGAGATCCGTAAATGTGGCTCTTTAGAATGTAATATATGTAAGCCACCTCGATTATCTGAAGAAATATTTAAACAACTTAATTCATTGCCAGATCCTACACCTGGAAGTGACAACCATTATTTAAGTTTCAGCCAGATATTTGGTCAAGTTACCACTGAAGAACATCGACCATCTCTCCATGTCAAGACACCTAAAAAACACTACCATTTTCTGCAAGTGTGCAACATGTAAAGAATGTTGACATGATGATGTTGTGTGAGGAATGTGATATGTGGCGTCTGTTGTACTGTAAAACAAAGTTAAAGAAAACACAACGCACATCACTGGAGTCATTGCTTGACAACTATTCTTATACATGTGGCTCTTCATTACAGGATATGGAACTTCCAGAGCCCTTTTCAGAAGTATATGTGCGCAATATCAATTGCTATGACCCTATTGAGAAGCTGTACTATTCAGCAGGCTATACTCCAATATGTATTTACTGTGCTGAAGAAGTTGAAGTTGATGTGGACTCAGCGTTTTACCCTCAATGTGCACACTGCCAAAAACCTAAAATAACAAAAATAGATCATACTGCTTTTGTAATAGTGTATTATACAATTTTTCTTTATGTGTCAGCTACTGTATGAAGTTTTTATGTGACTTACAAATAATTAGATAATGAGATAACCCGCCCGCCCGCATCTGTTATTCTATGAGAAGCTGATGAGAAACAAGTTATCTCATTGCAGTGGCCTAATCCCTCAGCATATTGATCAAGTAAAGCCTAAATATGAAGGGCAAAGCCCCCCCCCCCCCCCGGATCCGCCCCTGCTAAGGGCATTAGCTAGCAAGATTGCTGTCGTCTCTGACCCTGAACAGTTGCTATCGAGGTTGCTATTTACTGTAAGCTATACAGTTACTGTAGTAGGCATTCCAGTATCCGAGATTTTTTAATAAAAAAATTCTCCGTATATTCCCCAATAGAACCCTGGCACAAAATGACAACTCGTGTTTAGCTTGGGATTGCTCCGTCGTCCGAGCTCCAATGAAGATGAAAATCGTTGTGGGGTTTGTCTACACGCTGATCATCATGAAAATCCTAGTTTTATCGTGTACGTTACATATAAGTAATTTTTGTGTTGTTTTGTAATCTTTTCAAGCCTTGTAATGTATGTAGAATACTTTAAAACTTTAAAAAACGTACTGTCGGGTGGAAGGTAGTCACTGGTGCTTACTTTAAAGTGCGTAGTTACTTCACTTGGGTTAGCGATTTTCAGCTCCAGAGCAATTTCCTGATGGCTGTGTCATCAGCTCAAAAGTATAAACCACTTCAAAGTTGGCATAACAATGCCATAATTGAAACCACAACTCCACCTTAGGTATTGTTGCATCATTGTGGCACCTCCACTTTAGTTGTTTACCTTTATAAGTTGCTAACTTGATGTTTTTACCAACTTGAGATAGCCAGTTGCCTATGGGTATACACCATTGTATTGAGAAGTGTGCAGTAGGTGAAACATATTTGCTCACCACAAAGCATGCAAAGATCGCTGAGATCCAAGAAGACCTGAAGTTACTCTCATTACATGTACAAACTTGCAGCTAGAAGCAACTGCAGTTTCAAGATAGTCCAGATTGCTAGATGGCTTCCTGATTCAATTGTGCCATTTTTCCCTGTAAAATGTTTGGGGAGCCCTGGAGAAAAAATGTACCTTTTTTCAGTTTTTAAGCACTGTGCATGCCAAAGTAGCTAATTCCAACCCAACAAACTATATATTTCTGAGATCGGCAACCAATACTCTATCTATTGAGCATATAAAAAGCCTGTTTTTCCAAAATTTAAAAATTGGTCTGGAATGCCTAACTGTAGTTAATAATATGGCTTTGCAGGGCTATGGCTATAGCTAGATACGTACTGTACAACCAGCACGAGAGTGACCAGACCAATGCGAAGCTACAATCATCCGAGCAAGACAGAGCTGGCAAAATGTTCGTGGGCTGGCACACAGACTATTTGTAGTCTGGTCCGTAAAATAAACTTGAACGTATCAAACACTTGGCTTGCTATACAGGAACTTCCGGTCCGGCGGTCCGTAAAATAGACATTCCCTTGAGAAGTGTGCAGTAGGTGAAAATATTTGCTCACTACAAAGCATACAAAGATTGCTGAGATCTGATAAGATCTGAAGTTATTCTCATTACATGTACAAACCTGCAGTTAGTAGCAACTGCAGTTTCAAGACAGTCTGGGTTGCTAGATGGCTTCCTGACTCAATTGTGCCATTTTCCCCTTTAAAATGTATGGGGTACCCCGGAGAAAAAATGTACCTTTTTTCAGTCTTTATTAGCACTGTGCATGCCAAAGTAGCAAATTCCAATCCAACAAACTATATATTTCTGAGATTGGCAATCAATACTCTATCTGTTGAGCATATAAAAAGTCCATTTTTTCCAAAATTTAAAAATCGGGCTGGAATGCCTACTCTTGTTATCATCTGTTGCACAGAATAGAACCACTTCGCCACTCTTAGGTTTAACTGGAGGAAGTTCGGAGCAATGCTGTATTGAGGTGACTTCGCACTGCAAGATGTCGTACGCCTTGTCACAATCTATGGCTTTCTTTCTCCCTGACATTGATTAGAGGCTCAACCAGAAACTGATCACTTCGAGCTTTACCAGACATGCTCTCTAGTTGTAGACTCCTACACATTAAGTGCACGTGGTCGTGGAGATGCGCAACCCACAGGTGACTAAGGGGTAAGGTGCGCAACCCAGCTTAACGGTGGACTGGTCCGTTAATTATACTTTATGAGTATAAAACATGGATTGGACCTGCGCAATGTTACAAATGTACTGGTCCGCTGGTCCGGTCCAGTCCGTAAATTATACCCTACCTATGGGATACCCATGCGTGTATGGAGCACCCACAAGCGTATGGATCACTATTGCTTAAATCGATATATTAACTAAATCCTTCATCCAAGGAGATGATTTTAAACCTGGTTAACCAACTAGCTAGCTAGCTGGCTCTAGTTAGCTACAGAGCTACTCAAGTCCTGACAGTTTTATGCAGTGGCGAATCTAATTGGGTTTCTTTCAAATTGGTTTCAACATAATCCCTTTCAAACTTAGCTGAGTAGTTATAGCAATTCTAGTGGAGACTGAGCTGTGTTAGCAACAGTAAAAAGTTTGGATGGACATAAGATTGCGATAAAAGAAAAAGAATGTATTGCAAACATATGGGAATACATATTTAAGGTAACATGGCGCAGCAGTGAAAAGACTGCTGCTATTGAATAGCATCAAAAGTTGCCAGCCATCTCTATTAATATATGATTTAGCATCAGAAACTCAAGAAAATATTGGTGCTGTCACCTAGCAATTTCAGTATTTTATAATATTGCATTTCTCATACAAATGTACTAGAAATGCAATATTTATAAATAATGAAATTGCCAAATGACAACACCAATAGTTTCCCGATTTTCTGATACTAAATCATATATTAATAGATGGCTGATAACTTTTGATGCTATTTAACGGCAGCAGTCTTTTCACTGCTGCACCGTGTTGCCTTAAATTTGCATTCCCATATGTTTGCAATACATTATTTTCCTTTTTTATCATAACATCATGTCCCTTCTTCTACAGACAAAGTTGATAATGATTTATCATGAAAAAACTACTGCTATACTAATTAATTTTAAAACAGTATTTCAAAGCTATATGCATTCAATTACATTTAACTAGCATCCATTATAGCTATATTCAACCCCCCAAAAAACTTTTTACTTTTGATTTTATAGAAAGTGATCGAGATACTCTAATAGAACCACCTGCAGTCACTCTAATAGAGCAGTCAGGAAGTACAACTCTCGTCCTACAGTTAGTTTATTTCACAGTCTAAACTGTTTATTTTTATTAAAACTTCACAACATAAGGTCTACAGGATTTGACGGTCCTGTAGCCTGCATGAAAATAAATCAAACTACATGCAGCTTTGCATACAATTAATTAATAGCTATATTAATTACAAGTAAATTGCGTTGAGTCACTGATCAGAGTTAATTGTGTTATAAGTATGAAAATTAGAATGGCTGAACACTGATAACAGGGTTAGACAGTATGAAAGTTGCAGGGTAAATCAGATTAAGAATTCTTCCTGGAGATATTTATGAATGGTACCCAAGTTGATGTACTAAAGAGATGTGTCGATTACAGGTAGGTGGTTCCACAGTCTGACAATTCTGCTGAAAGAGAAGTGCTGGTGTATGGAAGAAGGTTATTTGGAATGAACTGTAGTAACTTGCAACAGTTTCCACATCTTGTATAGCTAGCTTACAGCTATTTTAATTAGCTTACTGCTATTTCATGCCGATGCATGTTAATGATCAGATATATAGCTACTTAGGGCACTTTACTGAAACATTAGCCATTGAGTTCATAATGAGTAGTAGTATATGTACATTCAGCAATTGTAGCTGCTCAAGTCGAGTTTTAAATTCATATATAGTTATTTACACAGCAAAAATAGTGCTCCAATACTACCTATACGAATCCCAACTTTAGTCAGTATTGGAATATAACAAGACAAAGTAGACCTCAAATTTATAATTGACTCTAATGTTATTTGCTATTGTAGGCTGCAGTCTTCTTTTGGTTGAAATATTTGAATTATTAGTTCCATGCAACACCAAAATGTGACTGGATCTACGAAAACCGTTCTTATCACCCAAGACAGGAAGTTTGATTTTTTCACACAAACATAAAGCTTAATGAATGCACTATCAAGTTTCACTGCCACAGTCCACCAGAGTAAAGTGGTCTGCTTTTGCTGGCTGCTTTTCTAGAGCACAGTGGCGAGCCGTACGAGTGGTCTGGGGTCTTGATGGAGCCCTGGCCAACCAGGAGATGGCTGTGTGTGGCTGTACAGCTCTGTGGTGTTGGACAATGACCTGTGCTGTAAATGTCCTTTCATTTTAGCCAGTTCTGAGCCCTGAATGGCCTATAACTTGGCCTAATTCATCCCAGCATGTCTCTTTTCAATTTTTGAACACCATCTTGCCCGCCTTCCAGGGCTCCCGCCTCCCACCCTTCTGGAGCTCGCCTGATACAGACAACCTCTGTTTAAAAACTATCTAAAATGGCGGGAAACTTAGCTGTTGACTACTTCAGTGGATGATCAGGAAGGTAAGAAATTGTTGTGAAACGTGTGAAAATTTGGTATGCGTAGCTACCACCATTGGCCAGCTACAACACACAGAATATTTAAAACCGACGTTTCTCGATACTTTTAAATGGGCGATAAGACCGGTTTTCCCAGATACAGTCACAAATATAGATGGAATAAATACAGTCAGTATTTTTGTATAAAATTATGTTGTGTTAAATGATTTAATATGAATTTTGCCCTTGATTAACTGTGGACTCCATAGCTGAGAACTATGGAACATGCAATTGAGATCTGACTAAGGAAATGTATAATTGTTTTCACTAGGATAGTGTTTGTCCCTAAAGTATGATGGAGAAGTCCCAGGGTTTGTTAGGATTTTCCTGCAATGATTTTAAAGCTATAGTTTCCTGACCATTGGGAGTTGTCAGTATAAGTAGCTAATACCAAGGTCTTTATGCAATATTTTATTTGGAGAATTGAAGCTCTTGGCCAGATTCCAGAATTGTAGATGAATAGCTAAATTCAGCTTCGTTGAAAAGAATATTAGTGTTGCAGCTTCAGAATGAGATGATGTTAACATCCTCTTGAAGTTGGTTAATGTCATATGAATTGATAATCAGCAGTCATTTAGTATCATTAGCAAACAGAAAAGGAATTGTATGAAGAGCGAATACTCTCTGGAAGATCATCGATAAAAATGGTGATCAATGCTATACATTGTGGTACTCCTGAGAGAACATTGCATAGCATTGTGACACACTGAGATTGGTACTTTAAGTAAGATTTGAGCCATTGCCACAGATTAATTATAAGTGCTCAGTATAGTTAAAGTAGCCTAAAATCTTCTAGAATCTTAAAACTTTCCAGAATATCAAAATTTTCTGGGTTTCCTCAGAACTTTTGTTATATCAAGACACACGATAGTGTGTCGTGCTGCCCAAGAAGCCGGCGCGCCACACCGTGAGTATATTAACAGGAAGAAAGAAAACGCAATTTTCACACCTATGTAGCTCTGTGATCCCTTATCCGATTGGAACCAAATTTGCTAGAGACCTGCCGCCCAGTTAGGGGAGTCTACATACCAAATTTGAAGACAATCACTCCAGCCATTTCCGAGATACGAGCGAACAAACTTTCGTTTTAATTTCTTCGTTTTTTTCTTCTTCTTCATTTCGCACAATTCGCCATAAAACACGAATGCGTGCTCGGATTGGGCTGAAATTTGGCACACTTAAAGGGCTCATTAAGGCGGATCTCCGTACCAACTTTGGTAGGAATCCGATGAACATTCACGGAGTTATGACCGATTATTTGCGTAAAATAAGGTCGAAGGTCTGTCACGCCTACAGGGTAAACCCCTTGGAGGAATCAGTTGAAAATTGATATGTAGATGGAGCAACCATCGTAGGAGTGCCGTTTTGTGGTTTGAAAGGAATCGAGATAAAGACCATGGAGATATGACACAAAACCCAACCTGTGTCAAAATTACGCGATCGATTTTTATGAATAAAAAAATTATTAGTTTTCGTGTCTACCAGACAAACCGCTTAGAGCAACGAGCTGAAAATCTATATGTAGCTGGAATAATCATCATAGAAAGTTCTTGCAGTAGTACAGAAGAATCGGTTTACAAATCACTGAGTTATGATTCGAAATGCAACTACGTGCAGCAAATGCGAGATCGAGATACTCTAATCGAACAGTCACCCTAATAAAGCATTCAGTTGCATGTATAATTTACTCAGTTATATTACATTGCAAGTTATTCTGTAGGGAATTCAGCTACAAACAAGTCACCCTGTAGTCAGATCAGCTAGAAGAAGGTACCTAATAGAGAGTTCATCTACAAAGAAGCCATCATGTGGAGAGTTCAGCTCAAATAAATCACCCTGTAGAGAATTCAGCTACAAACAAATTGCCCTGTAGAGAGATCAGCTAGAAGAAGTTACCTTGTAGAGAGTTCAGTTACAAAGAAACAATCATGCAAAGAGTTTAGCTACAAACAAATCACCCAGTAGAAAGTTCCGCTATGAACAGATCACACTGTAGAGAGTTCAGTTAGAAACAAGTCATCCTGTAGAGAGATCAGCTAGAAGAAGTTACCTTGTAGAGAGTTCAGTTACAAAGAAACAATCATGCAAAGAGTTTAGCTGCAAACATATCACCCAGTAGAAAGTTCACGCTATGAACAGATCACACTGTAAAGAGTTCAGTTAGAAACAAGTCATCCTGTAGATAGATCAGCTAGAAGAAGTCACTTTGTAGAGAGTTCAGCTACAAAGAAACCACCATGTAAGAGAGTTCAGTTGCAAACAAACCACTCTGTACAGACTTCAGCTACGAACAGATCACCCTGTAGAGAGATCAGCTAGAAACAAGTCATCCTGTAGAGAGTTCAGCTAGAAGAAGTTACATTGTAGAGAGTTCAGCTACAAAGAAACCACCCTGTAAGAGAGTTCAGCTGCAAACAAATCACCTGTAGAGAGTTCAGCTAGGAACAAGTCACCCTGTACAGAGATCAGCTAGAAACAAGTCATCCTGTAGAGAGTTCAGCTAGAAGAAGTTACAATGTAGAGAGTTCAGCTACAAAGAAACCACCATGTAAGAGAGTTCAGCTGCAAACAAATCACCCTGTAGAGAGTTCAGTTAGGAACAAGTCACCCTGTACAGAGATCAGCTAGAAACAAGTCATCCTGTAGAGAGTTCAGCTAGAAGAAGTTACATTGTAGAGAGTTCAGCTACAAAGAAACTACCATGTAGAGAGTTCAGCTGCAAACAAATCGCCCTGTAGAGAATTCAGCTACAAACAAATCACCCTGTAGAAAGAAGAAGTTACCTTGTAGAGAGTTCAGCTAGAAACAAATCACCCTGTAGAGAGTTCAGCTAGAAACAAGTCACCCTGTAGAGAGATCAGCTAGAAACAAGGCACCTGTAGAGAGTTCAGCCAGAGAGTTCAGCTAAAAAGAAACTACCATGTAGAGAGTTCAGCAGCAAACAAATCGCGCTGTAGAGAATTCAGCTACAAACAAATCACCCAGTAGAAAGATCAGCTAGAAGAAGTTACCTTGTAGAGAGTTCAGCTACAAACAAATCACCCTGTAGAGGGTTCAGCTACAAACAAGTCACCCTGTAGAGAGTTCAGCTAGAAGAAATTACATTATAGAGAGTTCAGCTACAAAGAAACTACCATGTAGAGAGTTTAGCAGCAAACAAATTGCCCTGTAGAGAATTCAGCTACAGACAAACCACCTTCTAGAAAAATCAGCTAGAAGAAGTTACCTTGTAGAGAGTTCAGCTACAAACAAATCACCCTGTAGAGAGTTCAGCTAGAAACAAGTCACCCTGTAGAGAGTTCAGCTAGAAACAAGTCACCATGTAGAGAGTTCAGCTAGAAGAAGTTACATTGTAGAAAGTTCAGCTACAAAGAAACTACCATGTACAGAGTTCAGCAGCAAACAAATTGCCCTGTAGAGAGATCAGCTAGAAGAAGTTACATTGTAGAGAGTTAAGCTACAAAGAAACTACCATGTAGAGAGTTCAGCTGCAAACAAATTGCCCTGTAGAGAATTCAGCTACAAACAAATCACCCTGTAGAGGGTTCAGCTAGAAACAAGTCACCCTGTAGAGAGTTCAGCTAGAAGAAGTCACATTGTAGAGAGTTCAGCTACAAAGAAACTACCATGTAGAGAGTTCAGCTGCAAACAAATTGCCCTGTAGAGAATTCAGCTACAAACAAATCACCCTGTAGAGAGTTCAGCTAGAAACAAGTTACACTGTAGAGAGATCAGCTAGAAACAAGTCACCCTGTAGAGAGTTCAGCTAGAAGAAGTTACATTGTAGAGAGTTCAGCTACAAAGAAACTACCATGTAGAGAGTTCAGCTGCAAACAAATCACCCTGTAGAGAGTTCAGCTAGAAACAAGTCACCCTGTAGAGAGATCAGCTAGAAACAAGCCACCCTTAGAGAGTTCAGCTAGAAGAAGTTACATTGTAGAGAGTTCAGCAGTTTAGCTGCAAACGAATCACCCTGTAGAGAATTCAGCTACAAACAAATTACCCTGTAGAAAGATCAGCTAGAAGAAGTTACCTTGTAGAGAGTTCAGCTACAAACAAATCACCCTGTTGAGAATTCAGCTACAAACAAGTCATCCGGTAGAGAGATCAGCTAGAAGGATCACCTTGCAGAGAGGTCAGCTACAAAGAAATCACCCTGCTTCATCTTTTCTTCTTCCTGTAGTAAAGAAAAAATGACAGGTTAAAAATCCCTAAAGCCGGCCATAGGCCGGTTTTGGGGTATACAAATACAAAAAGAAGTGAAATCTAATCCAAAACAGCCAAGCTGTAAAAAAAGAGTGCGGCCCTGAGAAAGGCTATGGTGAAAAAAGATGTGAAATCCAAGGTGGCGGCCAAGAAATGGCTGTGATGGTAGGTTAATGGTAAAAATTTTAATAACAACAATTCAGGTGAATTTGGTGCCGCTTGGTCTTGGCACAAAATTCTCCTGAATTGTCGTTATTAAAATTTTTACCATTAACCTACCATCACAGCCATTTCTTGGCCGCCACCTTGGATTTCACATCTTTTTTCACCATAGCCTTTCTCAGGGTCGCACTCTTTTTTTACAGCTTGGCTGTTTTGGATTAGATTTATTTCCATTATTATTTCAGAAACCCCTTTCAAAAATCCTAGATCCGCTACTGAGTTTGCATCATGTACTGTAGCTTTGAGGCGTATCGATTTTTTGCCGGCAACAATTAATATTTCAGTTCAGTCTGGAATGCTCAGAATCGCCCCTGACTGGCCTGGGCAGGGTCAGTAGCTATATGTATACACGTTCCATCTATAAATCATATGCGGTTGGGCGAGCTGGGGACGGCAGTCCATCAAGCCAAGGAAGCTAAAATAGAGGGGAGAGCTGTCACATACGCGTATAGGCTGCCCATACAAGTATGGAGCGCCCATTAGCATACGGAGCCCCATATGCGTATGGGACTAGAGTAAGCCACCAATGCTCGACCACCATCGGTTCGGACGCGATTTTTCTTTAAACCCACAAAGAAAATTTCTGCTCTTTCTATGCCTTTGGAGAGGTCTAGACCATAAACCCTTGCATGCAAAATTTCAGACCTGCAGCTTTCTTTGTCTGGCTGCAGGAGCCCTGTGCCAATCAGGCGAATGTTCTCAATTCTTGGACAAAAATATGTATTATCGGTCGAGTGGCACTGCTCGTAATGCTTAAAGCTTATGAAGTCTTTCTGTACTTGATATGAAAGAGCAACTCTTATACTCCCATAATATATGCAGATATTTGGCTTAGTCATTATTGGCTGTGAATTACAAAGCTCCAAAGTCACCACTGTCGTGCGATCTTCAATTCGGCCACATGTGAAACTCGTGCAAATCAAATAGCTATCTATATCAAATTCAAAGCTATTTTTATGAACACTGAGAGCATCAGCTACCGTTTAATAGTAAATAGATACACGTACAATGACCGAACCTTGATTTTTGCCCGAATAGCTACATTGCATTTAGGCTTCTCTGACAGTAGCAGTCTAGCTGCTTCACCCAGCACATCTATATACATCAAAATCCACTTAAAAGGGGTTTTGACTAACCCCTGTCTTTAAAATGTCAAAAGTTTCTCTCCAAAATGTCCAGGACATTAGCCAGATCGAAACACTCTAATAGAACTGTCATGATCACCTATTATACAATTGGAGCAGTCAGAAAATCTGAGTGCCACGCCCAGGAATACTCATAAGAGTATTTTAAAATATATTAATATGTGAATTTCATCGATTACAACGCTTCAATACTGATTACATGTGATGATGCATTGGTTGATTGTTATCTATATAATAATTCTATAACTCTTTTCCGGCACTGTCCCGTCGTTCTTGGTCGGATTCCAATCGGATCAGTACCATTCAAATCTAAAATTTGAGGCGAATCTTTTGATCCGGGATTGGTGGCGATTCGTTAAACTACGGGAAATATCCTTTAAACCACCGTAGCTATCCGAGGAAGACACGAATGTGTCCAAAACTTTCTGGAGACCTTTATCGTGTTACCAGTCTTCCCCATCCCAGCTTACACCAGACGTTTCTCTCCCCCTGTGGACGACAGAACGAGAAACAGAAAATCGAGGCCATAAAATTTTTAAACAAAAACTCCTCCCTGGTTTTTCCCCCGATTAGCTTCAAACTCGCTAGACCAACTACCCGTCCAAAACAATGTGTCATAAGGTGGTTTTCGTGTCTGTCATTACGTGCTAACCTTGGTTGCGATATACTTATCACTGTCAATGGCCATTATAAGTTTACGATACGCGTGTACGGCGTTCCGGTATACACGCGTTGCCAATAGAAAATCAGATGACGTATTGGTCTAAAAGTTTACAATGAAATAGGATCAATCACTTTTTCATGATTTAACCAATCACATCAGCTAATTTGATCATGTGATATGGTGTGTACGCTATCATCCGGCAACTAAAAAAATTTTTTTATCACACCCACCAGTATAAAAGTAGAGTTTCGTAGTGGGTGTGGCAAGTCTACGAGCTATGATCGGGCTACTTGACAGTCTACATAGGGAAGACTCGCCAGGAATACACACTCTGCACCCTGCTGTGCTGTCCACTACAAGGATAGAGAAGTGTCAGCTACTGCGACATGAATATAAGCAGGTCAGGGACTACAGACAGACCTAAAACGGAGTATTACCAGCAACACCACTCTAAGGGAGAAGGAAACAGTCGTAGTAGGTGTGGCAATTTAACTAGCTATGATCACTCCAATCAGGCTACCTAACAGATTAAACAAGGAAGATTCGCCATTATGAGAGATGAACGGAAGATTACGTTCAACTACTCTAATAAAACATACATCTATCTTACCAGGATACGAACCGTGGACAACATCATGAAGTGACTGTTGCAGTCTTCAATGTGTAGGGAGACATAAGATACGTTTTCACTCCTTGGTAACTCCACAGGGACAGCTGAAACTTCTAGAAGCTCCGTTGAACTACCCTAATAGAACATACATCGCGATATCTACCCTAAGAGAACACACACAACCTCTCTACCAACAGTCAATCTCTCTCTCAACCTCTCTAGAGTAACCACTCTTCATATGAATATATCCTTTCGATTGTGGGAAACGTTTATGCTGTTTTTGCTCAGGACTGTTTACTCTCGTGTTCTCCGCCACTACGTTGAGACGCTGTTGTACCGTGGCATGTTATTAATAACGGTATCACCTAAGGCTAGTCACTGTGATTTCAGGTTCGTTTTTTCTTCATGGTGTTCTTTATTTAGATTGAGGCGGCAAAATGACAACAACCCCACGTTCCAAGAGGAAGCGACCACCGCCAAACTCACCTGGTGATTCTGATGCAAAGATCTGTCCAATCTGTTTGGACCCTATCATAGATGCCACAAAAGATGCAGAAGGAGAAGAAGCCATATACTGTGAAAGTACTTGCAACGCCTGGATTCACAGGCAGTGTGCCGGTCTCTCACAAACACTTTATAAAGTCTACCAAGATGGAGATGATCCATTCTACTGTCCCCACTGTCGCCTTGCCATTCAAGAGCAGCAACTACATGAGCTTACATACATCCGCCATTGATAGCCTCAAAAAAGAAGTCACAGACTTGAAAGCTGAAAGTCCCCAACCCAAGGAAATTGTTGGTATCACTCAACATATCATTCCAGAGCCACAACTGATCACTTCAGAATCTTCTACCAGCAAATCACGGTCTACTCCTTCACCAAACAACAAACATGTAGCTGTGCCTGACAATCCCATAGATCGCAAATTCAATGTCGTGGTTTATGGTATCAAAGAGAATCCCACTGGCACTCCTAGGAGTGCCCACACTAAGTCAGATATCGATTGTTGTGTCCACATTTTGAAGGAAGCAAATAATGATATCACTGAACAGTCTATTAGAGACTGCTTCCGACTGGGAAAGTTCGATTCAACTAGAACAAAGCCAAGACCTCTACTTGTGAAATTATCTCGTGCTTTTGATGTAAATACTATCCTTTACAATAGATCCAAAATCCCCGAAGGCACACAAGTCAAACCGGATATGAGCAAAGATGAAAAGCTGAGAGAGCAACTACTATTAAAGGAACGTTGGAGCCTGATTGGTTCAGGAACTGATAAAAAACACATTAAAATTCGTGGCACTAAAATTTACGTTAAAAACCAAATACATGGTGAACTAGTTGATTCAACCTTTGTACCTAAATCTAGATCCGAAGCATCAAACACTTCTAATAGTAATTCTACAATGGAAGTTGTCACACCTACTACCGCTCAATGACTCTCTTTTTTCTATACCAATTCCAGAAGTATAGTAAATAAACTCCAGAAATTCCAGTCTGTAGTTTACTCTAAATGGTTTGATATAATTGGCTTAACAGAAACTTGGCTTTCCGATAGCATATTTGATAATGAAATTCTACCCTCCAATTATACCCTGTTTCGTCATGATCGTCAATCTCGTGGTGGTGGGGTCCTCATTGCAGTCAACGACAAAATCTCCTCCCAGAAATTAACCTCACCTGTAAACTTGGAAGCCGTATGTGTCATACTGAATCTACCTAATCCTGTCACCGTTTGCACCGTTTACGTACCTCCCAACAGTACTGCTACTTATTATGAAACCCTGTTCGATTTTCTTTCAAATTTATCTAATGCTTCTGATCAATTAATCATTCTTGGTGATTTTAACTTTCCAGACATAGACTGGGACTCATTGTCAAGTCATTCTCTTCCTTCCAATCAGTTTTGTGATCTGGTTTTCCAGACTGGTTTAAGTCAGCTCATCGACATACCTACCCATAATCATGGCAACATACTAGACCTGGTTCTTACTAATTTAGATGACAATATTTCCAATTTACAAGTCCATTCAACTCCACTACTATCATCAGATCACTTCAACATTACCTTTTCACTGTCTACAAGTACTACAATGTCTTCTAAGCCAACCACTTACTTTACATTTGGTTATTCCAAAGGTGACTACCAAGGTTTACATGACTACCTATGTTGCTCTGACTTTACATCATGCTATTCAAGTGATGACGTTGAGTATATATGGCACATTGTTGAATATCAGATAATTACAGCCATGGAACTGTTCATTCCTGTAAATAAAGTTCATTCAGACCGACACCCCATATGGTTCAATTCAGAAATAAGGCACTGCATCAAACGTCTCAGAACTCTTCGACGTAGAAATAAGAGGCACCCAACATATCACATTTCCCATATCATTGACTCCCTTGAGAATTCTCTTCAAGACAAAATAAAAGCAGCCAAACAGAACTATGAATTTCACCTCATAAACAATTTTGCCCCAACTAACAACAACAAAATATTTAAATATCTAAAATCTATCACTAAGTCTAATACTAATCCTCCTATCATGAACTTTGACTCTTCATCTGCTAGCACTGACTCCAGCAAGGCCAATTTGTTTAATCAATATTTCCACTCTGTTTTTCACAATTCATCTTCACCAGCAAACCATGACAATTACCCAGCCACACATGAATCCTTAAATTCCATAACTATTACTGTCACTGATGTTTTCGAAGCTCTCATTTCATTAGATGTTGAGAAATCTTGCGGCATTGACAGAATTGCTCCTAAAGTACTTCACAGCTGTGCTGGACCTCTGTGTGAGCCACTACATCATCTGTTTCCATGTCACTACGTCATGCCACCTTACCTTCTAGCTGGAAAATTCACAAAGTAATACCCATCTTCAAAGCTGGCGACCATTGTTCTGTAAGAAATTATCGTCCCATCTCGCTCCTATCCAACACAGCAAAAAATACCACATTTCCGGCGGTTATATCGGTACCAGAAATGTCAAGGAAATTTTCTGTTTGAATTTCTGATACATTTCCTGTACTTGCACATATCACCTTTCCAAGTGATTTCCAGTTTTGCAGGAAATGCCACTTTCAAAAATGTCAAGGAATATTTTGTTCATATTTCTGGCACATTTCCTGCACTAATACATGCCACCTTTCCAGGTAATTTCCACTCATGCAGGAAATGTCACATTTCCTGGTATTGTATTGGAACTGGAAATGTCAAGGAATTTTTTTGGTTTATATTTCTGACACATCTACTTTCCAGTTGTGCAGGAAATTCCACAACCAAATTTTGTCAAGGAGTTCTTTGTTCACATTTCTGGAACATTTCCTTTACTAGTACATACCACCTGTCCAGGTGATTTCCAGTTATGTAGAAATCTCAAGGTATTTTGTTTACATTTCTGGTGCATTTTCTGTATTAGTACATATCACCTGTTACGGTAGTTTGCAGTTAGGCATGTAATATAAGTTTGACACATGCCACTTTTACTGTCATTGATTTGAAGTTACTATGGAATTTTAAATTGATATGGTTACTCTTCAGCTCAAATTACTGTAGAATTTTGCAATAATTTTATTTTCTGTTTGTACTATGCAGTTTAACTGGTAGCTAAAGGTAGAATTATATACATGAATATATCTGCATCCACTGAAAATTCTATTGCACACTTCACAGTTTTTGTTGTCTTGCAGAATATAGAAATTAACCCATGCACCAAACTTTAATTCCATGATCAATATAGCTATATGTAATAACAAATTATTACAGCTCGAAAAATGCTTCATGCTGTTTGATATAATTTTTAATTGCTATAGTAATGGTTAAACAAACAAATGGGTGGCTTTCCAGACACTCTCTATTGAGCCCCATTGGTAACCATGGCACAAAACAAAAACAAGCTACCTATGCATATTTCTGTCACTTTGTGTTATGAATTACACAAGATCACCATAAAACTAAATAATATTATAGGCTGTTATGTGTCATCTCACAATAAGCAAAAAATCATTCTATTTATGAGCTGGAACAATTTTCTATACACAGCGAACTGGGAAACTCATCTCCCATACATTTTCTACAGTACCTGTTGGAGCTTCAGCACACACCTTTCTACTCTCGCTCACCAGAGGAGTACCACTATAACCAGGTCAACACATAACTATGTATACGAAACCAATGAAGCTACCATCCAGTAGCCACTACTGCTACTGGATCATAGCAGTAGTGGCTAGGATCCATTGTGCCACTACTACTGTTATAAAATTTCTGGGATAAATTTATAAAATTCTCACCAGCATACGTATAATTATGTAGCTAACTCAACTCAGATATTTTACTATCAGCAACCACAAACTATAAGGTGGTACGTTGAGAGATTATTGACAATGAGTCAATGAAGGGGACTGAACGCCATTAGTAGCTATATTGGCTACAAGAAGTACATGTCTATGTAAGGTAGTATTCCCACACAATTTATTGTAGAAAAACAACTCTACATAATGTATGAGTTTGACACCACATCAAATGGAGTCGACATTGTGATGTGTACTTTTGCTTTACATCTGATGCATAAATACTTACATAGAATGCACTTGAAAGATTTTGGTGTATCTATTTGTCAATTTCCAGTTGGGAATTGCACATTCTGTGTAGCCAAAGCTGATCATACATGCAAAATTATGTATCTAATTATATAATCAACTCCTTCATTTATTACAGTAGCTACTACATGTTTCAGCATGTCTTGGGCACTGAGCCAGATTGCCAGTTGCTCACAGCACTAATCACCCGTGGGCACTGAAACCATCTCTGCCTCTGGATCCAGATTGCACTACTTGTCCTGAACAATTAAATTGATCAAATCTGATAAGTGTGAACCAAAGTGTAACTGAACAAGACTACCAAGCAGGGCCGGCTCTGGCAAAATAGAGTCGGGTGGGCTACCACAGTTGAGGGTATAGCAATTGTAGCATATTTTCAAGGGGGTCTGGGGGCAGGCTCCCCCTCCTTCAGGAAAAGTTTTTAAATCATCACTCAAGAGATGCGGCAATCTGAAAGCATTTTAAACGTAATTTAGTTGGGTGCTGACAGTTACATGCTGCTCAACTGAGAATCTTTCAAGTAGCTAAGTCTGAGTGTACTGAAAGGCTGAAATGATATTAAGTAGCTAACAAACTCTTATGTGCAATTGTATGGCTTCTCGTATGTTAGTCTGTGCACTAGAGTTTAAATTGTATAACCATAGATTATAACCCTCTATATAATCTATGGTATAGCTACGTATAAAGTTTAGCTAGCTGTACATAATATGAGGGAAGATACTCTCTTTCTCTTTTAGAGTAAAAGGTTGGGCGGGTCGCAAAGAGCAAGAATTTTAACCGATCGATTTTAACCTCGATTTTACTAAGTGCACAACTTAATAGTTTTTTTTCTGACAAAAGTTGAGGCGTTTGTTATGCTGCGCGGGAACATTAAAAATGGCGACGTTGGCAGGTGCTGGCAGAAAGTTAGAGAGAATCGAAGCGTTCTTCTGTGACATAGAGAAAGAGGAGACTCCGCAAGCAAGTGGTGAAATAAAAAAGAATGCCAGTGAAGCGGCCGTCTCGACTCGAGGGGTTCTGGACTCAAGTCACTACTCGCACATCACCCACCTACCTTAACAGCTATAATTCCATATGCGTATGTGAAAAGGAATGGTAGTATTGCCACTGCTTCTAATGTGAGGAAACAAACAAGCTCTTCTTCAGTGCAGGAAAACAAGGTAGGCATCATTTAGAGTCACCTAGTCCAGTACACACAAATATTTATTATATCCAGGTTATCAAAATTGCACTCATCAATAGAGTAGTATGTCTGGAGATAAATATAGTGTTACTCGTCAGCAGAATGTATCACCAGATGTATTAAGAGAATGGTAGCTTTGCCAAGATGGTGAACATCATTAAGACTATAGCACCTGCTGAAAAGTCACTTGGACCTCAGGATGCCAACCTACAATTGAGTTTGAGCTGTTACTGAATGTCGATGTGTCACCTGGTCTGTAGGTGAGGTTCTCTTTTGTGATTACAAGTCTTATTTGTAATTATGTGTTTGTTTGTAGCATGTGTGTATTCTGTGGTGTATCATTAAACAAGGCCACAAACAGACATCCTGTTATCCTGTTCAAAATATGTGTAACCTTATATCCTACATTGCTCATATCTTGCCTACAGTAATTGTGCTAAGTAGTACCTTGAGTAGTATGTATGCATTCCCAGGTGCATTTGGATTGAACGTAATACCACACAGTACTTTACCATTATTTATAACTTGATTTTAGAAAGCGGATCCAAATTATACACCAGGGGAAATTGAACGACCACCTCTAGTGGGTAGCTACACTATCAAACTATCCGGCGATTTTGATGCTCAAAACTGGTTTCCTGAGGTTATGTTTTCTGGGTGCCCTGGCATGTTCTAGTTGCCTTTTCTGGCTTTGACACAAGGACCTCGCTTCATGAGAATCAGTGGTGGATGGCCTTCAACAGTCAGCCAAAGATTTTGGTATTGATTCTGCTGTATTTCAGCCACTTGAGGAGCTAGTTTTCAAGAATAGCTGCCAACCTGCTACTAATAGGCCTAATGTATTTTGTGGAGTGGACTCACACTAAGCTAGAAACAGCTTTTTAACAATTATCCAGGCATTTTCTAGTTCTTGTACCGCTGTAGACACTAATGTCAAGCTAAAACTACTGAAGCTGCTCTTCCTACAAAGTCACAAACATCGCATGTGCACTAATTTATTAGAATATTTACAAGACGTTATAATAGTGCATAAATAGTTTAGATATAGGCTACACATAGCCTTTTCTACACAGTCTATATAGTGACAACATATTTGTAGATCGGTGTAAACTAGCTTAGTGGGCAGCATTAAACGGATAGTGCAATACTAACTACATCACTAAGCATTTACTTCTGGCCATTCACAGTAGCCTATCCGCTAGTACTAAGCAGTAAAGCAGCAAAGGAATTAATCCTACGCAACTACAATAGCCTCCACCACTGCTAGTATGCACAAGTACACATGTTTTGTAAACATTCTATTAAATTAGTGCATTCGCGAACTCTGTGACTTTGTAGGAAGAGTAGCTTCAGCAGTTTTAGCTTGATAATGGTGTTTCCAGTGGTACAGTAGCTAGATAATTCCTGGATAACTGTTAAGAAGCTGTTTAGCTCAGTGTGCATGAATCCAGTCTGCGAGTCCAGTCCACGAAATACATTAGGTCTTACTATTAAATAAATGTGTTTTCTATGCATAGTATTTAATGTATTTAGTTTTTCATATTTGTTGGCCCTGACCACAAACATTTTTCGTATGGCTACACTGGATCTGTTTTCAGTAATCTTGCATCGCTTAACTTTCTTAAATGTCCTATAAAAACAAAACAAAATAGTTATATTGTAGTGTAGGTTGCATTTTTTTTGTTAATGTGTATTATGCCGTGCATTCAATTACATTATACAATTTGCAGAAACTTCAATAAAGTGGAGCAGCTGTAATATGTCAAACTTAAGGGCAAGGTGGAAATAGCTATCAATCAAGAAGAAGATATTAAGTGACATCGATACACCAAGAGAGCAGAGAGACATCTAGCAAGGAGTGACATGATGAGCTAATGAAAGTTAAAACTCAAGCTTAAGGAGTAAACATGCTGATAATTATGATGATAAAGATGGTAGTCAATTAAACAGGTTCAGCCCAGGTGATCACACTTTGTCCCAAGCAAAAGAAATTTTCGTGATGGTTCACAAAATCTGATATATGGTACTGAACTATGTGACTAACTTGTAGCTATACTATACCCTTGTAACTGTGTACATGTATATAATGTAATACCATGTAGATATTATTGTTTACAGTTTTTACCACATGTAGAATTTTCATTGGTACTGTACAAGAAATGTATTTGAAATTTCATTAATACTGTATAGGAGAAATCTGTTGGAAATGTCATAGATAATGTATAAGGGAAATCTATAGGAAATTTCATAGATATTGTATAGGGGAAATCTATAGGAAATTTCATAGATATTATATAGGGGAAATCTACAGGAAATTTCATAAATATTGTATATGGGAAATCTATAGGAAATTCCATAGATATTGTATAGAGGAAATGTATTGGAAATTTCATAAATACCTTATAGAAGAAATCTGTAGGAAATTTCATAAATTCTGCATAGGGAAAATCTATTGGAAATTTCATCTGTCCAGTGCAGGAAATCTGCAGGAAATTGTGCCCTATCATGTAGTAGGAAATGTACAGGAAATTTGCAAATTTCCTGCACATTTCCATCTCCCGGATAAGTGCTGGAAATGTCACCTGTCCTGTAAATTTCCTGCACATATCCTGCTACAGGAAATGCCACATTTTTTCCTGTGCAACACATCTAAAGTTCTTGAAAGACTAATCTACAACAAAATTATCACTCACATTAGTAAATATATTAGTTGTTCTCAGTTTGGTTTCACTAAAAACTGTTCAACCTTATTTTCCTAGACTACATAATTAACAGCCCCTCACAAACTGATGTGGTGTACTTCGATATCAAAAAGCCTTCGATACCGTATCCCATGCCATCTTGCTCAACAAGCTTTGGTCTGCTGGAATAACTGGTACACTCTGGGTTTGGTTCCGGGAATATCTGACTGATCGATATCAACGTGTTTGCATCAACAACTGTTACTCCGATTTACTGCCAGTTCTGTCAGGTGTGCCCCAGGGCAGCATACTTGGCCCCGTGCTATTTCTAATTTATATAAATGACATGACATCATATATACACCAAAGCCAACTCCTAAAATTTGCTGATGATACCAAGTGTTTCATGCACATCTGTACTATATCTGACTACAACGCTCTGCAAGAAGATATCATCGCTTTATTTACTTGGTCCAGAGAGACAGATCTGAATTTTAATCTAAAAAAATTCGTACATTTATCATTTAAACGCAAGTTAGAAACCACCTACACCATTTCGGATATTACTATACCACATAATGACTCACACAAGGACTCAGGGCTCATATTATCTGAGAATCTAAGTTGGGACAAACACTACAAATCAATCTCTGCTCGTGCATACAAGGTATTGGGACTAATACATCGTACTATTGCTTCTACCCATTCTACTTCTACATTGGTCACATTATATATTTCAATGGTTCGATCTCAGCTGCTCTATTGCACCCAACTATCAATGGCGTCCACACCTGATGAAAGACATTTTAACTCTTGAGCAAATCCAGCGCCGTGCCACTAAGTATCTATTAAATGATTACAGCAGTAGTTACAAAACCCGTCTAGTAAAACTAAGGATCCTTCCTCTGATGTACCTGTTCGAGTTACAAGATATATTATTTGCAATCAAATCAATCAAGGTACAATCTAAACAGTTCAATATTCATGATCATATCAACTTCAGCTCAGCTAATACTAGATCCGGCACCAGCAACAAATTGATCATCCCTCATCATTTAAATAACGTATCTAGACATTCTTATTTCCATAGATTACCAACTCTCTGGAATGCCATGCCTATCCTTAACTTGGATCTAACGTTTCCTCTGCTAAAATCAAAACTAAAAACTTTTCTCTGGGATCATTTTATAACTAACTTTGAAGATAACAACAATTGCTCATTACACTATCTCTGTCCTTGCTCAAGATGCCACCAGTCACGTCCACCCACCTTAAACCTGAACTACTTGTAGAATCTGTATGTATGTGTGTATATAAGTAAGTAAGTAAGTAGGTAAATAAGTAATGTAATGTAATGTACTTTTGCGGCTGTGGTACATGTTACCAACAGACCTTTGGTGTGTTTACACCATAAAGCAATAATAATAATAATAATGAAGCATTCATCTTGGTAATTTACCTTGATTCAGAAAGCAACAAAAGAACTCTTCTCTATCCAAATCCACATGGTTGTGTTGACCTTGCTCAGTACAGCTGATAAACTTGAATACCCATACTCAATACTGTAATGCATACATGCTTGGTCATGCGATAAGTAAACATTACAATACCATGACTAGGATGTAGAAATAGAACTACAATTCAGTTACTCAAATTGACTACATAAATATACAAAATGAATGTGACAAATGCAAGTTGAATTAGAACATAGCTCATTGTGGTGATGCACCAACTATTGTAAATTGATCCTCATATCACACTCAAAGACTTTATGTTAGTTCATGCAACATCATCAAAATGAAGTTAAGTACATCCCTGCCATTCAAAACTAATCTTTTTCATGTATGTGCATGATTGTAATGGGACACATCTTGATACGCCACCTTCAAGAGAACTGTGTTCTGCATGAGTACTGTACAGATGTGCAGAAATTCCAGTGCACAAGGCCACCAACATTACACACAATTGAGGAAATTATGTATGCACATCAGTAGTTATGCGTAATCATGTCTTTGTTGATATGTAATGATGTGAAGTAATGTTCAAATTTAAGTGTATTCACACAATAGGACATAACAATTGTCTTAGTATCACGCGCATTTTGCACGGGTACCACTAGTAGATAATAGACACGGGGTGTCTATTATCTATGCTATAAGCTACAACCCCGTTTTTCAAACTGGTTGTACGAGTTCGTTGCTAGGGACCGCAAAGTTATTTTGTTTGTTTATTGGACAGCGTTATTTGGAATAGTAAACTTTGTAACTACAGCAAGCAGAGATGAATCCATTTTTATTTTTTCCCTTCGTGTATTATTTATTTCATTACCGGTGAGTGCATATTTTTATGTGCACTAGTTTAGCCGTACATTTAGCCGTACATTATTTAATTATTTATGACGTATTTTGACGAAAAAAAGTATTATTCTTATTAGCTACTTGGTTATGTAATTATCATTGCTATATTAACATCATAATATACATACAATAATGGGATATAAGCCAGCGGTCAGTCTGAGTTCAACTTGAACCTGGGAGACTTAGATGTCTTCTGATATTGTGGCTGTTCTCAAAATAACAGTCTTCTGTAGCTGGTGGACATTAAGGTCTTTCACTGGTAAGCTGGCTATGTGTGTAAAGAGAGTGTTGGATATTGTCCAAAGTGCTCCAAAAATAAGCGGTATTGTTTTAATAGTAGTACCCCATATCCCCTGAAACCCAATTGTTAAACCCATATACTTCTCCACCTTTTCCCTCTCCTTCGTCAAAACATTCCTATCCATAACTAAATACATCCTCCAAGACTACATCTCTGATTACAAAACACGTTTAAAAAAACTCCAACTACTTCCTTTAATGTATATATTAGAAATATCCGACATTATGTTTTTTATTAACAGCATCAAGAGCCCCACCTCAAGTTTTTAACAATTCCTATGTATCATTTTCAAACAGCGGAACAAGATCCTCTGCTCTAAAACTTAGGC
The DNA here is from genome assembly GCF_963678975.1 of Dysidea avara. NCBI lineage: Eukaryota > Metazoa > Porifera > Demospongiae > Dictyoceratida > Dysideidae > Dysidea > Dysidea avara. The sequence continues at coordinate 44,786,712 of NC_089272.1, forward strand.
ACAATACATCTTTCACCAACAGACAACGTCACTTTTATTTTAAACGTATATGCAGACTATGGAACTCTTTACTAATCATTAATATGAATTTATCAACTTTTACCATCAAAAATCAAATAAAATCGTTCCTTTGGAAACATTTCATTGACAACTTCAACCCCACTGATTCTCACAAACTGCATTATCTATGCCCCTGTGGCTCCTGTATAAACAACTCCTTCATGAACTTTGAACATCTCTAGTCCTGATCACTACAGCCAAGTAATTTTCAACCTGTAACTGCAAATTATGTAATTTATAATTAATGTTAGGTGTAATTTGTAAGTTAAGTAATTATAAGTTTACTTAAAGTGTAATTATAAGTAATGTAGTTTGGGTACTGGCACAGGATGCCAGTATTCCATCAGTGTAACAACTCTTAAGTTATCTATGTCAACATGTCAATTCCCCTGTATATCATTGTTGTTTACACTGTAAAGTTTTAAATAAATAAATAAATAACACATGCTACATCAATTAGGAATGTGTGGTTTGCTTCCTTATTGACAAGAACCAAGTCAGGACGCCGTGCTGATATTAATCGATCAGTGAATAAGTTAAAATCATATAAAACTTTGTAATTGGCATTCTCCAGTACTGGTTCAGGATTGTGCTTCCACCATTATACTGATCGTTCAAACCCACAAGTACCACATAAACTCCATTGAACTGCAGAAGTGATGGTATTGTGGCGATTAAGGTACATTGTCTGCAGGACATCCAGCCACAATGTGTTCAATACTCTCCGGGAACTGAACACACTTCCTGCAAAGACCATGACCCTCGCCATGACCACACTTCCTTCCACACTTCCTGCACTTCCTTCAACAGTTAAAAGTTCCGTGACATCCCACAGCCCTGATGCGCGAGCATTGAAAAATCCGAGGGGTAGCTAACGTCTTGGGACTGTTATGAACTGTATGCGTATTTTTCCCCGTACGCATATGGGGAAGATCACTAGAGTAAGCCACAATGTTTGACCACCATAGGTTCGGACGCGATTTTTCTTTAAACCCGCAAAGAAAATTCCTGCTCTTGTTATGCCTTTGGAGAGGTCTAGGCCATAAACTCTTGCATGCAAAATTTTAGACCTGCAGCTTTCTTTGTCTGGCTGCAGGAGCTGAAAAAGTGACCTGTCCGAATGTTTTCAATTCTCGGACAAAAATATGTAATATTGGTCGAGTGGCACTGCTCGCAATGCTTGAAGCTGATCAAGTCTTTCTGTGCTTGTTATGAACGGTCAACTCTTATACTTTCCAAATATATGCAGATATTTGGCTTAGTCCTTATTGGCTGTGAATTACAAAGCTCCAAAGTCACCTCTGTCGTGCAATCTTCAATTCGGCCACATGTGAAGCTTGTGCAAATCAAATAGCTATCTATATCAAATTTAAAGCTATTTTTATGAACATTGAGAGCATCAGCTACCGTTTAATAGTAAATAGACACGCACAATGACCGCACCTTCATTTTTTCCCGAATAGCTACATTGCATTTAGCTTCTCTGACAGTAGCAGTCTAGCTACTGCACCCAGCACATCCATGCATACACAATCAAATTCCCCTTAAATGGGGGTTTCTACTAACCCCTGTCTTAAAAATGTCTGAAGTTTTTCTTTAAAACGTCCAGGACATTAGCCAGATTGAAACCAGTCAATTACTCTAATACTAGTGGTACCCGCGCAAAATGCGCGTGATACTAAGACAATTGTTATGTCCTATTGTGTGAATACACTTAAATTTGAACATTACTTCACATCATTACATATCAACAAAGACATGATTACGCATAGCTACTGATGTGCATACATAATTTCCTCAATTGTGTGTAATGTTGGTGGCCTTGTGCACTGGAATTTCTGCACATCTGTACAGTACTCATGCAGAACACAGTTCTCTTGAAGGTGGCGTGTCAAGATGTGTCCCATTACAATCATGCACACACATGAAAAAGATTAGTTTTGAATGACAGGGATGTACTCAACTTCATTTTGATGATGTTGCATGAACTAAAATAAAGTCTTTGAGTGTGATATGAGGATCAATTTACAATAGTTGGTGCATCACCACAATGAGCTATGTTCTAATTCAACTTGCATTTGTCACATTCATTTTGTATATTTATGTAGTCAATTTGAGTAACTGAATTGTAGTTCTATTTCTACATCCTAGTCATGGTATTGTAATGTTTACTTATCGCATGACCAAGCGTGTATGCATTACAGTATTGAGTATGGGTATTCAAGTTTATCAGCTGTACTGAGCAAGGTCAACACAACCATGTGGATTTGGATAGAGAAGAGTTCTTTTGTTGCTTTCTGAATCAAGGTGAATTACCAAGATGAATGCTTCATATGAAGAGTGGTTACTCTAGAGAGGTTGAGAGAGAGATTGACTGTTGGTAGAGAGGTTGTGTGTGTTCTCTTAGGGTAGATATCGCGATGTATGTTCTATTAGGGTAGTTCAACGGAGCTTCTAGAAGTTTCAGCTGTCCCTGTGGAGTTACCAAGGAGTGAAAACGTATCTTATGTCTCCCTACACATTGAAGACTGCAACAGTCACTTCATGATGTTGTCCACGGTTCGTATCCTGGTAAGATAGATGTATGTTTTATTAGAGTAGTTGAACGTAATCTTCCGTTCATCTCTCATAATGGCGAATCTTCCTTGTTTAGTCTGTTAGGTAGCCTGATTGGAGTGATCATAGCTAGTTAAATTGCCACACCTACTACGACTCCCTTAGAGTGGTGTTGCTGGTAATACTCCGTTTTAGGTCTGTCTGTAGTCCCTGACCTGCTTATATTCATGTCGCAGTAGCTGACACTTCTCTATCCTTGTAGTGGATAGCACAGCAGGGTGCAGAGTGTGTATTCCTGGCGAGTCTTCCCTATGTAGACTGTCAAGTAGCCCGATCATAGCTCGTAGACTTGCCACACCCACTACGAAACTCTACTTTTATACTGCATGGTGGGTGTGATTAAAAATTTTTTTAGTTGCCGGATGATAGCGTACACACCATATCACATGATCAAATTAGCTGATGTGATTGGTTAAATCATGAAAAAGCCTATTTCATTGTAAGCTTTTAGACCAATACGTCATCTGATTTTCTATTGGCAACGCGTGTATACCGGAACGCCGTACACGCGTATCGTAAACTTATAATGGCCATTGACAGTGATAAGTATATCGCAACCAAGGTTAGCACGTAATGACAGACACGAAAACCACCTTATGACACATTGTTTTGGACGGGTAGTTGGTCTAGCGAGTTTGAAGCTAATCGGGGGAAAAACCAGGGAGGAGTTTTTGTTTAAAAATTTTATGGCCTCGATTTTCTGTTTCTCGTTCTGTCGTCCACAGGGGGAGAGAAACGTCTGGTGTAAGTTGGGATGGGGAAGACTGGTAACACGATAAAGGTCTCCAGAAAGTTTTGGACACATTCGTGTCTTCCTCGGGTAACTACGGTGGTTTAAAGGATATTTCCCGTAGTTTAACGAATCGCCACCAATCCCGGATCAAAAGATTCGCCTCAAATTTTAGATTTGAATGGTACCGATCCGATTGGAATCCGACCAAGGACGACGGGACAGTGCCGGAAAAGAGTTATAGAATTATTATATAGATAATAGTACATTAAAGCTTTAAACAGTGACTGGGTTGACTACATTATATACTAGTAAGGAAGTCTTCAAAATCTTTGAAAGTGTCATCAAGAGATTTAATTTCCTTTTTCCGTATGTTTTTGTAGGAAGTTTTAGCTGCCTCACCCACTACATTCACAGGTCTTTGCTTTATAGATTTGGGAGATGCTGGGAGTGGTTGTGAAAGTCTCTCCCCCACTTCAGACTTGGCTCTTAATTGCTTCATTGGACTGTTACCAAATAGCCTCGAATGTAGCCTCACCTTTGGTGATGACCTCTGCTTAGTCACATATATTTGATCAACATTAACTGGTACTACCCGTGGAGCAGGGCTTTCTATACGCTTTTCTATTGTATGATGCTGCATTTGTATGTTCTTGCTTTGAATTTCAGTGTTTTTTGTAACCAGATCCTCCAACTGTTTACATAGTGTCACTATTGATGTCCTGTTCTTGGGTAGGTTACTGAGGCAGCTTTCAATCAAGGGGATCAACACACCCAGCCTACTTCTATCTATTCTATCAAAGTAGCTCCTGCGTCTTTCAACTTCTGATCGAGCCTTCATTTCAGATGTCACAGGATCAGTGACTACAGCTTCTGTGGGAGCTGGCCACTGATGGGATAATGCGTGGAGCATCACACAACCAAATGAGAAAACATCTAGTTCACTTCCGTATGAAACTTTTTGTGTGTTAGCCACTATTGCCTCAGGTGGCATAAAATGCATAGTGCCAGGAACTACGGACATTTTTGATTGCTTCATCGGATCCATTAGACGAAGAGTGCCAAGGTCACCAATTTTCCCCTCCATTTCTTTAGACAGTAAAACATTATTGCTGGACAAATCGCGGTGAATGATTGGCGGCGTTCGCGAGTGAAGATACCTAACACCTAAAGACACATCATAAAGAATTGACAACTTTGTTTCTATCGGAATAACTGGAGTTTGCTCTAGCAGTGTGCTTAGATTACAATGAAGTCGCTCCATGACTAAACTAGGTACTCTGGCACCAGGAGGAAAGTAAATTCCAAAGAAACGAACTATATTGGGATGATGTAGCCGACTACTTTGCTCACATTCTCGTAGGAAACTTTGCTTAAACGCCTGAAACTCTGGTTCACTTACTTCATTTATAAAAATGGAGTGAATTTCCTTAACAGCCACTTCAGTTCTCTCCCATTTGGCCTCTAGGATCCTGCCATTTGCTCCTCTTCCAATTTGAATCCCAAGTTCAATATTATCAATGATTCGGTCTTGTAATGAAGGTGGAATGTGAAGAGCTACAGGTGACATATTACAAACTGCCATTGTTTGCTGTACACAAAGGAAGTCCTGTTAGAAGTTTAAAGGTTATTCATGCCACACCTAGTGATGTCACAATGTAGTTTTAATTTTTTATTGCCCACCATGACATCATTGGGTGTAGCATTAAATGCCAAAATTATAAGTATAACCAAGAGTTAATAATAAGAGAGGAGAGTGTCTAACGCTGTATAGGCCTGTAATAGATGATTGCGCAGAAGTTAAACGGCTTCCTTTCCGTGTAACGTACAGGCTTCTAGTATTTGTTCGCTTCCTTACCGCAATTAGTTTAGCCGCACCGTGATGAATCCTCGAGAATATTCGAAGACTGAACTAAAGACTGAGCTGCATGTACAGGGAACAGTGCTCCTTCAATTGAAGAATGCTCAAAGGTAGGGTAACATGGCGACGCAGTGAAAATTCGAAGCGATACTCCGCCTTTGGTTCAGTGTTTATTGGTTTCTCAGACGCTCTCCCCCAGGGTTATCTTCGAGGTTAACAGCCACACTTCTTTACGCAACAGAGCGATGCTCTTCGTGGTGAACTTGAACATCGAGTTGAACGCACGCCCTTGTGTCTGGGATAGCCTTTGTGGTTAAATGCGAAAATATACTATATTATTAACTCTTGGTATATTTAGCCTGTTGCCTGGCAGTCCTTTGTGGGAGTTGAACTCTGTTTCATGCTCCCACTCCCTGCAGTTTCAGTAGTCTGCAGGGCTTTCTTGTTAAGGCCCCTGTCCGGGGGTTTTGCTGTGTGTATGCTGGCGGTCCAATGCGGTGTTTTTGTAGGCCTGTGTAGGCTCTGTAGGTTTAGCTGCTTTTTCTTTCTTCTGCTTTTTGTCATTTATAAATTAAATTAGGTTTAACTTCTAGCTAGAGATCGGGGAGGATGGGAGTGCCATTAGGGCCGGTGTCACAGTGATATATGTTTCCCCGGGTAACGTGTTTCCCGCACACATATCCCTAGGGATCCGTGTTTCCCCGCACACATATCGCTAGGGATCCGTGTTTCCCACCAAAAGCTGTCAGTGATATGTGTTTCCCGTAGCGATTTTTTTAAATATTTCACCGCACACACATATCCCTAGGGATTCGTGTTTCCCGCACATATATCACCAGGGATCTGTGTTTCCCACTAAGATGTAGCCATCGTGCAGTAACTCCAAGGTCCTATGGCTAGTTGCAAACAGTACGCGATCCAACCATTCAGTAAATATATTGCTATCTAGCTAATAGACACTCATGCATATTGCATGTATATAGCTATAGTTAGCTAACTAGCTATATAGCTACTATATAAGCTAATACAATAATTATACTAACTAGCTATACTAATAATCAGAACTATAATCATTTAAAATAAATTTTGTTGCTCTTTTCTGGACCTGCTCAATAAGTGTGATGTCCTTGACAGGGGCGGATCTAGGATTTATAAAGGGGGGACTAACTCAAGGTACTAATCTCTTGCCCGATGGGTAGAGCACACTTCCCAGCAAAAGCATGCTGGAACTAGAGGGACCTGGGGGCATCCCCCCCAGGAAATTTTGAAAAATAGATGCTAAAATACTGCAATATGGAGACATTCCCACATAAAATTCATAATATTTTCTGCCTGTAGATTATATATACTGCCTTTAGATTATAGGTATGGCTCTCTGAAGCATTTTGCTAATGGAAAAGTTTGGGTAGGTACAGACAACCAAGTACATGATGCACCGCTCTCACAATTGCACAACACTGAATAGGTGCATGTTAGATTAATAATGTTGAAAGTGGAAAATTTTGAAATTTGAACAATACAAGATTGAATCTGATCATGAGAGCATTTTCAATGGAAATTGTGTACCTGAATTAAGTATTGCCATACATATTAACTACACAAGTAGATGAATGAAGCCCTTTAAACAGACCAATACACTTCATTGTATGTATAGGTGTAGACAGATTTGGAAAAATTTCATAACAGAACCAACTATGTTTCCAGTGAATGTTCTATTAGAGTAGTTAGCTGACTGCTCTATTAGAGTATCTCGATCTTGTACACCTCCAATGCTGATCCAGGTCCTTGTTGCATAAACTTTAGCATAAATCCACTGATAATACCTTGGAAAGATGTTTATAAGGTGGTTTTATGAGTATTGTATTATTAGTGATCATATAATTACGCTAAGACAAAATTTCATTTTAATTCTAAGCGTATTGATCAAGTAAAGCCTAAATATGAAGGGGGGCTTCAGCCCCCAAAGCCCCCCTACCCCCTTGGATCCGCCCCTGCTTGATATGGTTAGGTTTCCAAATCACTGAACAGTATATAACTTGCAATCTCACAAAGGAAATATACAAAGTTCTCTTGGCTGTCACTGTTTGATGCTTGCTAAAGCTGCGATGGAGCAGTCCTAGCATTCTGTAGGTCTTAGGGATTATGTTTTTGTAGTGTTGATCCCAAGATAGGTCTGATGATATTATAATTCCGAGATTTTTATGTGAACTATTTGTTAAAACTTGTGTGTCAGCTATTTTGTAATTAGTGATGACTTTTGCATTAATATAAGTGGACACTCTTTTTTTGATTAAAGGACATATTATATCTCGTACTCCACAAAGTTGCTGAGTAAATCATTTTGAAACAGTGAAATATCTCCAGGACTACAAACAGTATTATAAATCTTGGTGTCGTCAATGAATAGTAAAGTTTTACTGATGGTAACACAAGATGGTAACACAAGATGGTATATCATTCATGTAAATATTGAAGAGTAGGGGTCCCAAAACACTCCCTTGGGGAACCCCAGATAGAACCGGCAAGGGGGTAGATAATGACTGACTGCATGCCAAAGCTGTAGCTACATTGATTAGTTATACATAGCTGCAATCACATGATTTACTCTATATAGCTAGAGATAGTATATTGTATACATGTACTTGTAACTACTGTTTTATTAAACTGATGCTATAGCTACATAGCCAAATCACAGCACAGTTTAGCAGTTATAGTTGAATGCCAGTGAATGGCTTGATTTCCTCCATCAACTGTTATTTTATATTTTTATATTTATATTTCATTGCTTTACAGATACACAGCAAAATTACAAGGATGGTAGGTACAATAATAAGACAGTATGATTGGAAAGGTGATCTGAAGGACAAATGACAATCAATGCCAGATGCCTATAAAACTAACTACTTATACTTAACTTAATTACAAAAAGCCTATAAAACTAGTTATATTACAATAAATGATAGTTACAAGGGTTGGGGAGCTTAGCACAATTACAACAAGGACATGCGAAATGGAAAGTACATTTATTATTTGAATTAAAATTGCTTTAAAAATGTTCCCATAAATAGCTCTTTAACTGTTGCTTAATTTGTTGAAGGAGAGGGTAAGGTAAATTACTGGCAGAGAATTCCATAATCTGGGAAGTCTATAAAAATAAGAATTGGCACATATTGAATTACTTAAAATCTTGTGATGTAGTTTAATATTTGATGATCTGGTATTAGAATTATTGAAGGTTACATAATTGGAGATGTTAAAACTAGGAGTAGGATACTTTAATGATCTGATGAAAAATAGAATGTCTAGTAATTCAAATGTGTACATTAAGGGTAATAGTTTGAGATCCATAAGTCTTTCCTTGTAATCCGAAGTAAAATCGTTTAAAATAAATTTGGTGGCACGTCGCTGAATTCTTTCCAACATCGAAATATCCTTAATGAGATTGGGCTGCCACAAAGGAGAGCAATACAATAAGGTTGATCTGACTAAGGTTAAATAAAGAGTTCTTTTGGGTTGGATTGATATAGTGTTTTTGAATGTTCGCCGTATCAGACCAATTGATTTATAAGCCTTAGCTGTAATGGCTTCGTAATGGGATTGCCAAGTTAAGTTTGTTGTAAATATGATGCCAAGATCTTTGTGTTGAGGTACTTTAGATAGTTCAAAATTATCAAGATTGTAAACAGTGATAGCTGAAGTTGATGATGGTAAACACTGTAGGACAACACATTTGTTAACTTTGGAAGAAAGAAGGTTCTCTGTACTCCACCTATATAATAGGTTCAAGTCATGTTGGAGATGAGTGGAGTCCATATGAGTTCTTATAGGTAGATAACACTTGAGGTCATCGGCAAACTTGAATATAGTTGAATGTACTACGACATGAGATAAGTCATTTATATAGATTAAAAATAGTAATGGTCCTAGTATACTGCCCTGTGGAACACCAGACTTAACAGGTAGGACATTGGAAAGGCAGCCATTAACAGACACACATTGGTAACGAGAAGTGTTATAGTATTAGTTGTATAGGTATGGCTAGCTATGATTATTAAAAGTGCATGCGCGCCTATGCTAACACTACGTATGTTGCACATGACTTTATAAAGGGGAAACATATTACCCGGGGAAACACATATCACTGTGACTTGTAGGTCGCTAGCGAGTTAGTGATATGTGTGCGGGGAAACACGGATCCCTAGGGATATGTGTGCGGGAAACACGTTACCCGGGGAAACATATATCACTGTGACACCGGAATTAAAAAAAAAAACTCGGTATAACCCATACCCAATGGAAAAACAGTTCTCAGTATTTATATACAGCAATAACTGGCTGATCTATATACCTCATTATTAGGGTCACCTATGGCTATGGAGCCAAACATTGGCCTCAATAATCTATTTCTGTGTACCTCTGTACAAGTATGTCTATGGAATGCTCGGAGCTTGGTCAACAAGCTTGGAGCTTTACAGTCTTTCGTGTACTCGTCGTCCCCAAATATTATCGCTATCACAGAAACTTGGCTGTCTAGCTACATCCTAGATAATGAGATTTTACCAACTAATTACATTATTTATCGCAAGGACAGAGTTACTAGAGGAGGAGGCACACTATTGGCAATTGAAAACCACTTACAATCTAAACTCCTTCAGTCTCCATCTGACTTAGAAATTGTAACAGTGGAAGTGGAGTCAGAATTCATTTTTTGTTCTATTTACATTCCCCCAGACTCCTCTCAGACATGCTTTGACAATTTATTTGTGTATCTATCTTCTCTCATTGACCATGGCAAAATATTCCTTCTTGGCGACTTCAATTTACCTGACATCAACTGGCAGACTTTGTCTGCTTCTACTTGCACATCATCTTCATTCTGTGAATTTGTTTTTGACAATAATCTAGACCAACTTGTTGCTGTACCTACTCATGACAAAGGTAATATCCTGGACTTAGTATTCACTAATACCCCTCATATTGTACACCACCTATCAGTTGAAAACCACGTGTTGGCAGATCTTAGTGATCACTTTCTCATATCATTTGCTATTAGCATTGACATCGAAGCACCTAAAGATAACTATCCATCCTATATATTTGACTATTCTAAAACTGACTTTGACCAAGCTCGGTCTTATTTATGGAGTTGTGACTTTTACCCCTGCCTTAGCACTGATGATATTGAATTCATATGGACTTATATCAAAGCTGCAATCACAACTGCTATTGATTTATCTACTCCAAGGGTCAAGCTTCGTTCTAAGGAATATCCTAAGTGGTCCACATCTGACCCCAGACACCTCTCTAACTGTACACGAACCTTACGCAGAAGGGTTAAAACCCATCCTACTGACGCCAACCAATCTAAACTTACTCTATATGAGTCTCACCTTAGAGAAAAACTTCTTTCAGCTAAGCAAGAGTATGAATTTAAGCTAGTTCAACAATTTGCAGGCTGTAAGAATGGCAAAATTTATAAGTATATGAACAGTTTACTTAATCATTCTTCTCTTCCAACTATAATGTATCATAAAGATTTGTCTGTTGCAACTGACCCTGAAAAAGCAGAAGCCTTCAATTCATATTTCTTCTCAGTTTATACAACGTCAGATTTTATTCTTCCTCCAAATGAGGACCTAACTCATCCAGCAACATGTATCAGTGATATTACCATCTCACCTACAGATGTGCTGCAATCATTAACTGGTTTAAACCCCTCTAAAGCCAAAGGCTTTGATGGAATAGGTCCAAAGATTCTCAGAGAATGTGCTCACTCATTGTATATCCCTCTACATCATCTTTTCACCCAAAGTTTGGGGAATCACAGTATTCCACAAAAATGGAAAATACATCAAATTGTACCTACTTACAAGAGTGGCGACAAACAATGTATCCGAAATTACCGACCGATTTCCTTATTATGTTGTGTGTCCAAAGTACTAGAACGACTTGTGTATGATAAGATCAGTGATTTTGTTGTTTCGTCAATCTCTCCGGCTAAATCTGGCTTTCTTCCTAACCGTTCTTGTCTTCAACAACTCCTGCTATTTCTCAATTTTATTACCTCCACTCCTAAAGCATGTGTTGATGTCATTTATTTAGATTTCCGTAAAGTGTTCGACAGTGTTCCACACAAAGAACTGCTTTTTAAACTTTATAGTCTGGGAATTACTGGTAATATTTGGAAGTGGATTGAGGAATATCTTACTGGGAGGAAGCAATGTGTATCCATAAATAACAACTTATCTGGCTACCTTCCTGTCACATCTGGGGTACCGCAGGGAAGCATTTTGGGACCATTGTTCTTCATTGCTTATATTAATGACATATCTCAATATATATCCTTCTCAAAGTTATTCTTATTTGCAGACGACGCCAAGCTTACCAAAATTATTAACTCTCTTCAGGACAATAAATCCCTCCAAGAAGACCTCTGCTCATTTATTACCTGGAGCTCACATTGGAACCTTTTCATTAATTATGATAAAACATTTTTACTCCGATTATTCTCATCGTATTTGGTTCATGAATTCACCTATGAATCCCCCAACAGCTCATCCATAAACATTGTCACTTCTCAGAAAGATCTAGGTATTTACATCAGTAGTGACCTTTCATGGACTCACCATCACAATACTATAATCGCTAAGGCCTACAAGATGTTAGGACTCCTGAGGCGCACATTTGGTGCCTTTCACTCCATTACAACTAAGAAACAACTATATTTGACGCTTGTTTGCTCTCAGTTAACCTACTGTTCACAACTCTGGAGACCACAGTTAACTAAAGATATTATTTCCTTTGAAAGGGTTCAAAGACGCGCTACAAAGTTCATTCTAAATGATTACGATTCTGATTATAAGTCTCGTTTAATTACCTTAAATGTACTTCCATTGATGATGAGATATGAACTAGCTGATATTTTATTTTTTATTAAAAGTCTCAAGAATCCTACTGCAAATTTCAACATTACTGACTTTGTGATTTTCTCCTGCAGTTCAACCAGATCTTCTACCCACAATAAATTACAACATGTTAGACAATTTAACAACCGTGACAGACATTTTTATTTTTGTAGACTACCTCGTTTGTGGAATTCTCTTCCCCCGTTAAACATTGAATCTTCAGTTGCTTCTCTCAAACGTCAACTAAAATCCATATTTGTGACCAGGCCTGCGATAATAGGGCATGTGGGCACATGATTTTTGCCTACTTTTTCACACTTTCATCAATCATAACACTTTGTACCATTATGCTATGGCATTGCAATTTTCAGCTCTTAGTAAGCATTTAATTGGCATCATGATGCAAGTTACAGAATGGAAATATACATTTCCAATACTGAGATATGATCTTTTGAGTGATGGGGTGTAGTTTGTGCCCACATGCCCTGTTTTCGCAGGCCCGGTCACATTTTATAATCACTTCTTAGAAAATTTTGATTCTTCTAACCCTTGTACATATCATTACTCATGTCCTTGCTGTAAATGTATGCATACACCGCACACACCCCTATATAATTAATTGTAATTACACCTACTTTTAGTTTTAAACTTTTTAGGCTACTAGCTATGCTAGTAGACCTTCAGTGTATTCCTAACTAATTTCCGTCTTTGTAATCATATCCCTATTTGTATCGTACACTGTAAAGCATTATAATAATAATAAAGTAGAAGAAATTTTAAGCTGGTCAGGATTAGAGATGAAAAAACAAAAAAGCAAGGAAAAAAAGGGAACAGCTGAAAGTTGAGAGACACCGGGGGTTGCCTATGCCTGCAGATCAACGGCAAAGAAACTACGAAGCGCACGCCCAATTAAAAGACACGCGGCCACTACGGTGAGTGGGAATCGCTCTTTCCTCAACTTTTCATGACATTACGTCACTTAACCACAAGCGCCTGTAAATCGTGCATAAGCGCCTGGTATCACGTGAGGCCTAGTGGCGGCAAAGTTTAAACGCGATGGATAGTCTGGCGCCGCCCGCCCCTTCGCATAAAGTAAGGGTCTGGAGAAATACAAATACCTAATTAGACAGCGCACGTAATGTTTGTTACGTCAGATGATTGCACTTCAATTCGAACAAAAGCATTGTGTTGCCAAGGCGATTTCTGTATGAACGTCATTGGCATGCACTAATTGGCTAGCGCCGAATCTGGGCGCTAGAAATGATTTAGTATCTGTATTTCACCAGACCCTTACTTTTTGCGAAGGGGCGGGAGGCGCCAGACTACGCGATGGAGTGGTGTATTGGGCTAAAGAAACATGGAAACTATACTACAGTGGATTTGTGGAACGTTTAGAGTCAGTGTACCACCACATGGGGAATACGCACTTCAATCACCCATGGCTGCAGTGGCGTATCTACACCCGGGCATTTGCACAGGCATCAGCTCACCTTGCCCAGGCATCAGAAAATTTTCTGGCGTGGCAGCCACGCATGACTGAAAATACATTGCTCACAATACAGTGATTACGATATCCACCATTGACTGTAACGAACGTTTGCAGCGAATTCTTGCATGGGAAATAAGCACTGCGCGTTTAATTAAGAGTGACTTCAAATAATAGCCCCGTAGATTACTAGTTACTATATTTAAATCTGAAAAAACGGAGATGTGCCTGCCCAAAATCTAGTGCCAATTTGTAAGTGATGATAGTTTGGAGTTTTCCTGTACATAGACCGCGTAAAGTGGAAAACGACTAGCTGTTTGGCTACTTGATTTCAGCAGGTAGAGTAAATTATCTATTCTCGGACACCATGTATACTCGGACACTCGTTCTCGTAAACTGCTGGACGGAATCCTACGAAAATTGGTGTGGAGGTACCTTGAATATAGCCCAACTATACCTCCAATTTTGAGCCAAAACTCTTCTTTGATTGTTGTGCTAGACCACATCAAAGTCGTTGCTCAAAATCATATATTCTCGGACAAAATTCAAGCATTGTCGGACACCGGTCAGTAATCCTACATCAAATACTTTAAAGATTTACCGCCAACACCATCTGTTAGGGCTATTCATTAGCTATCAGCAGAGCCATAGTTTATTTCTTTCTATCTCATTTGCAGGAAGCTGTGATCGGAAATGTGCTAGCATGTCACCACCTCTATTCTCGGACACGAGCTATCAGCTGGTTCTCGTACACGGCTATATCAAATCGTACAAAAATTATTGTGGACATACTTTATACATAGCCTATCTGAACCTCCAAGTTTGAGCTAAAAATCTTTTATGGTTAGCTAACTAGAGCGGATTAAAGTTTCCACGAGAAAATTAGTATTCTCATTTTTCTCGGATAAAAGTCAATGCTTCCTACCCCAAATAATTTAGCCACTTCCTACCACCACCATCTGATAGAGCTGTTCATTGGCTATCAGCAGAGCCATAGTTTATTTCTTTCCATCACCATAATGGATAGTTATGATCGGAAATATGTGAGTATGTAATTACATCTATTTTCGGACACATTGTTTCTGTGCTGTCTGATTAAATCTTGGCTCAAGCTATTTCTGGTGATGCAAAAAGGTAGTTTACTGGCATTACATGCTATTTAAAGTAGTTCAAGTCAATAAAAAGTAAAAATGGCTAGCAATTGCTTCAGTGAATCAGAAAATTTGGAGCATAATTCCCTGAGGCCTAGCTAGAAATACATTTTTGGTTTCTGGAATGTTACTGTGATCACAAGTCATTTCTTGTAATTACTGTATGTAACCTGTCACTATAAATAATCAGTGTTAGCTATTCCCATCTAACTAGTGCTCTACATTGGATCTGTTCGTAACAGTGGTATTGGTGAATCACTGAACTGAATGTACTAGCAATCACTCTATTTTGGTCACCACTACGTACAGTACAATATAATGCCTTTATCTGTTAATATATATGTGACCCAGTCTAGGAAAACCGGCCTTATCACCCATGTCAGCAGATTCGAATTTTCACCCAGGACACAAAGCTACATGAACAAACTATCTAATTCCACAATCAAAATCAGCTAGATTTCAGTGGTCTGGTTTTGCTGGGTGCTTTTCCCGAGCCCAGTGGAGATCTGTACATGCAGTGTGGGGCCTTAATGGAACTCTGGTCAGCCTGGGGATGACTGTATGTAGCTGTACAACTCTGTGGTGTTGAATAAGTACCTCTGCTGTGATTTTGCTTTAATTTTAACCAATTGTGATACCTGAATGGCCCAAAACTTGGCCTAATGCCCTAATCCATCTTCCTTTTCAATTTTCAACACCATCTTTCCCACCTTCCACCTCCCACCCCTTTTGGAGCTCGCCTGATACAGTCAACCTCGGTTTATAAACAATCTAAAATGGTGGGAAACTTAGTTGCTGGCTACTTGCACAATAGATGCTATGGAAGGTAAGGAATTGGTGTAATACGGGTGAAAATTTGGTACACATAGCTTCAATCATTGGTGAGTTACAACACACTAAATACTTAAAACAGGCGTTTCTCGATACTTTTAAATAGGTGATAAGACCAGTTTTCCCAGACTGGGTTACATTGCATAACACATCACAGTGGCTTAACTTGTCCACAGGTATCTCGTGATGTTAGAGGACGATTTAGGCACTGGAGAAAAAATACACAGTTGAAGTCATCAATGAAGGTCTGTCTGTAATACTATATCAGTTGTACACAATAAAACTGCTTTGTGGACAAATAATAATCATAACTGTAAAAGTTCATACGCTGAAAGCAACTTACATGTACCTCTCAAAACAACACTTAGTTTGATTGTACACACTAGTTAACTAATGAGGTATAGTAAGCTGAATGCTTAGCACTTCATTTAAACACAATCAATTTGAATGCGTCTACAGTTTTCATAACACCAGTTGCAGAGTCATTAACCATGAAATTGTACTCTGCAGTTTAAAAGTTCAATGTGGTTAAAGTAATCATGGATATTAGCAACTAATATGAATTCTGCAATTGAGTAAAAGTTTGTATGCAATAAAATTTTCTTCCATATGGAGAGATACAGAAAAGTTTGCCCCAAAATAAAAATAGTCTATGACATTTGCCTGCATTGTGTATTAGTTTTGCCAAATTAGCTAAAATCAAAGATTGACAATTGAACCTTATATGTTTCCTTGGGTTGACATGCTCTTTTAAGACGTGTGATTTGTATATACACATAATGTATAGTGCCAGAATCATACATAAGCTAAGAAACAGATCAGTAATAGTAAATACTGTAGTACGGTGAATGGTATAGGTGTTTTCTTGTGGTTTGCTATGTAGTTTACATAAAAATCTAGCATATGTTGCACCATGTATACCCTTTCATTCAATGCACTACAGGTGATGAACAGTGGTTAATAGAAGCTTAACTAAAAATCAACTTTTGTTTCAGATGATAAATTCTACATTTGATGCTAAAACTGCTTTGATAAGTGCAGAACATGCAGTAGCTGGCAAGATGAATGTTTAACACCAAAGAAATGTACGGATAACAATGACATAGGCAGTGCTGTCAATATTTCAGACTTCCTGTTACACAGAATTTCAGTAGCCTTCTTTGTGGGTCTCTGGTGGGATAGTGACTAGTATTATGCTTTTTCAATGTTGTTCAACTGTTTGTATGTATCATGGCAAAATGTCATGGCAAAATGACAAATTCTGAAACCATTCAGCGGCTGTTCTTTGTTTTTGTAGTAAAAACAATCTACATCTAACACCAAAAAAACTTATAAGAGTATGTATCTTTTTGCAAGTGTGTCAGCTGGTCTACACTCTGAAAACACAATATTTGCATTTCACATTAATACTTGATCTTTTCGTGCAGGGATCTGCATTGAACAGTAAAAATTCAAGCATCACAAGGTTTTCCAGAAATTCTATCATAATGAAGCACAAAGGCACTTTGTCAGGTAAGGAATGTAGTCTTGTAATAAGGTGTTTCAAATTGGAATCATTAAACTTTAGAAATATGTAACATTAATAAAATTGTATTTTTATGCACACAGCATTTATTATCGTATTGTTTTAATCATAGCATACAAAGTACAAGTGATGTTCTGCATGTCACTGAATCTACAGTATGTATGTAGCTACCTCATATAGCTACGTCATATATTTACTATGCAAAGTAAATATGTGACCGGATTTGCGAAAAGGTACCTTTTTCACACACAAATTTTGACCCATTTTTTGAACTTTAAAGCTGCATAACTCTTTGCTCATGGCATATACTTGCTTGAAACTTTCCATGAATGTAGCTACAGTATCTGGCTACATTTTTATACTAAGAGAAAGTTAATCAGTATGAGGAGTCAAGTGTTACATCATTTTGTTTGCTGGTATGTCAAATGTGTGGAAAAGGTACCTTTTCGCAAATCCAGTCACATATACTATTTAGTTCATAGTAGTTTTGTGGAAACTGACAAAAGGACTATATAGACTAAGTGTAGTGGTAAACATGTTGATGTTGATATCAAATGGTACAGTTGTACCATTTAAGTAGGAATCCAGGTGAAAATTTTGTGTACTGCCCAAAATTCCACCTTTAAAAACCATCCTAAAGATATCTTATGAGACTAAAATCACCTTTACGGATTAGTACTAGTCCATATAATACATAAAACAGCATTAAATACAACAAAACGCTTACAGGTGGCCAGATACAGAATTTTAAAGATCGCCAAAAACTTGAATTTTAGACTGACTGCCTGACTGCCTGACTGACCACAGTCGCAAGCCTAGAGGCCAAAAAAAGCAGTGCATGGCCACCATTTTACGCCACAATAACAAACTCACCAGTGGAATGTGCCTTTTGGGGTTCCAATGAGTGTGTGCCCTCTGTGCCTTAACTTTTCTTTTATCTTCAATCATGCTACTTGTCTTCTTCATCCAATGAAACCATATCAAGTCTAAGTAGCTAAAGTCTTTGAGCAGGCTGTAGGACCAGGTGTCCTACAGACCTTCAGCACTTGTGCTGTAAAGCATTAATAAATAAACTAGTGTCCATTTGGTTCTACTTGGGGTACTTAGAGATAATGAGTTACTCTCTAGGGATATAATTACATGAAAATAACAAGGAGAAAACATCCTGACCACCTGGTAGACTCCTGTAAGCGTTCGAGCGTAAATCGGATGGCTGCAGGTTCGAGGCTACCTAGGTCCAGTCATGGATTTTTTCTCCTTTCTCCAACTTTTCAAACACACCTTAAGTAGTTAAAGTCTAAGTAGCTAAAGTCTTTGAGCAGGCTGTAGGACCAGGTGTCCTACAGACCTTCAGCACTTGTGCTGTAAAGCATTAATAAATAAATAAATAAAAATCAAAGCATTAATTTTCTATATCAACACTTTCTTTAAGCAGCATAATAGACGCCACAAGATTATTTAAGGCGCTTAGACTATGCCACTGTATGGAGGCATAGATTATATTTTCCTTACTAATATAATCTATGATGGAGGCTAATGTATGGAGGTACTGGTACAAGATAGCTTTCATGATGCATCACAAGATTTTGCCATTCTTCATTCTACGCATTATCGATCTATCGATTGAAACCACAACCATGATGACACACCCCTTTTACGCTAGCTGTATTTCAGTGACCACACACCTTCAAGTTGGAAGGCTGACTTGAGGTACTCTAATAATCGATCGAAATCACACCCCTTTTTGGGTAAGCGCACATCTTTGCAGGCTGACTCGAGGTACTCTAATACAGCAGTCACCCTAATAGAACAGTCACATGTTTATAGCTAGCTGTATGCTTTAACAAAAAACTAAACAAACTAGTATATTAAAATTTATAAATTTAAAAATGAAGTAGGAATCCAAGCGATAAAAAGTAGTGAAACAAGAGATGAACGGTTGTAGCAATTACAGCATAGCTCGGTGAAAAATCCCTACTTTGGCATTGAACACAAAATAATTGCTATACCATTAAAGTAGGGATTTTCCACCAAGCAATGCTGTAATAGCTACCATCATTTATCTCTTGTTTCACTACCTTTTATCGCTTGGATTGCTATTTCATTTTTAAATTTATAATTTTTAATATACTACTTCTGTTCAACAGCAGCTACACATAAAAGCCAACTATTTGGTTTGCAATAATGTGATGATTAATCGTACAGAACAGTAGTAGAGATCATGAAGGTTTGAACTTTTCTGCTACCACAGTTTTGGTTAACCACAATCAAACTTAAATATGCCCTTGAAGTGACTCCAAACTCTTCCAATAAGTTTTTCTTTTATTTAACTGGATTTACTTTCTTATGAATAGACAGCATGATGCCTCCAGCCAAGCCTATGGCTAATGCAATGAGCTTGATTTCTTCACTGTTCAACCTTGCTTGCATAGCTAGGCCTGTGATGTTCCTTTTCATGTACTGCAGTAGCTAAAGCAGATGCGTCATGGACATACCGCTGTCCTCCTTTGTGTTCTGTTTCTTTCTAGACTACCACATAGGGGTCAATTTGTGGTGGCACATAATGGCTTGTACTGACTAATGGAAATCATCCGTAATTTTCATAGCAACTGGACTCATACTGAGTGTTTGTCAGATATGAAATTATTTTCATGATAATATCTGGTACCATTCTATCCTTGCTCTGATAAGACATAATTTGGGAGAGATACTCAAATAAAACAATCATGTAATATAGAGTATTATTAGCTGCTTATAAAGCAGTCACTTTCATTGTGCATGTAGCTGCAGTGAAAACCCCCTCTCAAATTCCTGCATGCACACATGCTGCTATCATGGCACATAGGACTATAACTAGTTAATGTTTATTTAGAGGGAGTGAAACATTGCAACCTAGGGGGAGGATCTGGAAGTATACTCCAGAAAAATTGCAAAATTGAACTCTGATGTTGAATGTGAAATTTTTATGACTGTTGCATGAGAGTGACTGCTTTAATAAAGTATGTATCCTGATTAAATAATTCAATATCATTGTCAGGACTGGTTGATCCATATTCTGGCCACCCGGCTGTGAACATGTTCCTTACTTAAAACTTGAAAGAACTACTCAAAGATTGCAGTCTTTCAGACTAATAATCAATAAACTATGCACATTTTACATAACAAGTTTAAGGAAAAATTAGGAATTTTCAGTTCGATTATGGATCATAGAAAAAAAAAGTAGGGAACACCTGCAGATATACTAGTGAACATTTAGTCCCTAATTCAGTTTATAGCTACCCCAAGACCAAGACTGAATTAGGGATTAAATGTTCACTAGTATATCTGCAGGTGTAGGTGACTCCCTTGTTTTCCTACTTCTTTTCTATGATCCCTAATCGAACTTAAAATTCTTAGTTTTTCCTTAATGTTTGTTTACTTTTTTTCTAACATTATTATTACTGGTGAACCCACACATACCACATCAAAAGAAAGGATGGCACCAGAATTAATGCTTCCGTCTGAACGCGTGCCCCAGCTATCAAATACTGCTTTGAAAGTGCAGTGGCCAATACGCTTTGCTTACAACTATGTTCAGCCTGTTACACAGTGCTACAGATGAAAAACAGTAGAAGAAGTACCTCTGCAACAATCCAGTCACCACGAAAATATGATGATTTGCGTGCCCCAAACTATCAATTACTGCCTTGAAAATGCAGCAGCTATTACACTTCGTTTTCAGCTATTTTCAGCCCGTTACACAGCATTACAAACGAAGAACAGTATTAGAATTGTCTCTGCAATCAATCCAGTCACTATGGAAAATATCGATGATTCCCGTTTACAAATGTACTGTAGGGAAGCCATGCATCGCGCTACCGCAAATTGACACCTCGGGCTGTCAGCAAAAAGAAATGGGACACAAAGGAGGACAAAGGTAAGCCCATGATGCATGCATTGTATGTACTGTGGTATGCCAAAAGGAACATCTTGGGACGAAGTGACGTCGAACAGTGAAAACATCAAGCCGATAACTGTTATTGAGTTACGCTTGCCTGAAGGCAGGCAGGCAGGCAGGCAGGCAGGCAGGCAGGCAGGCAGGCAGGCAGGCAGGCAGGCAGGCAGGCAGGCAGGCAGGCAGGCAGGCAGGCAGGCAGGCAGGCAGGCAGGCAGGCAGGCAGGCAGGCAGGCAGGCAGGCAGGCAGGCAGGCAGGCAGGCAGGCAGGCAGGCAGGCAGGCAGGCAGGCAGGCAGGCAGGCAGGCAGGCAGGCAGGCAGGCAGTAGAAAATTCCATTGAATAATTTTTAAAAAAAATGTAGCAATTTATTGGAAGCCTTTAGGATCACACTGAAAGCACTTTTGGGCTTGGTAATACCTAACCAATACTGCCTAGGTGCCAGGATGGAGTTGTGAAGCTGGTTTTTGGGTGAATGTTTTGGCTAGGAAAACTCAAATCTCCATGATCCTTAATATTATACAGTACTACCATACTGTATTATTATGCGATTAATGTGTTACAAGCATATTTAAAGAATTTTCTCATTGTAGGTCTTGAAAGCAGCAGTCCAGCTGACTTGGAATTAAAAGCATACAGCAGTTATTCTAAAGGTACACTATTAATGATGCATGATATAGTGTAAATGTATGTTATACAATACGTGTATTGTTACGCTTGTAGCACGTTGCATAGCGTTATTACTTATACATTGCATTGAGTTATTACTTATACTGTAATGAAGTGATATAATGCACTACATTGCTATACCCAAAAAAGTCTAAGCTGTGAAAAACAATGTGGCCCCCTAATAACCAGCACAGAAAAGTTACAAAAGTAAAGGTGAAGCCAAGAAATACCTGTAGTAATGCTACTAATGACTGGGACACTGCTGCTATTATCAGGTAGATTGGTGGGTGGGTCAGTCGGTTGGTCGGCTGGTTGGTCAGTCAGTCAGTGGATTGGTAGGTAGGTAGGTGAATAGGTGGGTAGGTAGGTAGGTAGGTATTCATGTATATACAGTGTACATTGTGTAACAGTAAATAGTACATACATAAGTACAGTACAGTGTATGTTTACTGTATGTTGTACAGGATATAATCTTACTTACACATGTGCAACATTCTTGTAGATGTTGGAGAGTTACCCGTCGTCAATAGTGATGATAAAGCTTCTTTTGCTGATAAAGACACACTTCAAAATAGCATACTTTACTAGTACTGCAGATAAGAAGCTACTGTACTACACATTTACATTACACTATACATATTATGTTGAACTGTATAGGTTTTATCACTCTGGGCTTAGTGTATTGGACTTACAACCATTTCTTTTGCTGTTCCATGACATACATGTAGTATGCATATGCATAATAACAACATGCACCAAACAGAGTTGGGGTAGTTGCTTCAGAAAAGTACTTAATTACAGTAGTAGTTACTCAATACTTTCATCCCATGTAACTTAGTTACAGCTACTTCTTAAAAGGTAACCAAGTACTCTAGTTACTAGTTACTTTCGTAGTATAAATTATGCCTTGTTATTAGCTTTTGTAACATGAATTTTGGTCAGATATGCATCAGTAAGGGATGCAATGCACTTAAAATAACAATTCTGTGGCTATTTCAGGTCAGTTTTAATTATTGCGATGTCTGTAACTCAAGCTGAATCATAGAGAACAGTACACTGAATCTGTCTACTTAATGTGGCTGTAGCATGTTTGGAACAAAAATTGAAGGGTTCTTGCTTTTAAGCATAATTACCTATATTTACAATGTAACTACATGTATAGTAACTAGTTACTATTGTAACTAAATTACTTTTCAGACAATTACTCCTAGTTACAAGTTTAGGCATTAGGTTATTATGCTCCAAAAATTGAGCATTATGCTTTTAAGCAGTGCTCAAAAAATCACCCATTATACTTTTGAGAATTGCCCATTATTCCCAAAATTATGCCACCATAATTGGCTAATAATACCAGTTTATTGCTGCATCAGACTATTTTCATTGATGTTTAAGCTTCAAGTAGTCTTGAATTCTTTAGCTGATTCAGCCTGGTTGCTTTACTAGAGTATTTCATTTCAATGTGACTGCTTTATTGGAGTAAATAATATTCAGTGACAGTTCTATTAGAGTTTCTGACTGCTCTATTAGAGTATCTCAATTTTGTTACGGAATTGTGGAATCTGCAGATTTTCCTACTGTTAAAGCTTTATAATCATCTCAAAATACTAGCATAATTCCTGATTCTCACACATACCTATTATGCCCAAAATTATGCTGGCATAATCACCGCATCCCTATACAAGTTACTAGTTACAAAGCATGTACCTAGTTATATTACTAGTTACTAGTGGCTCCCGCGCAAAATGCACGTGATACTAAGATAATTGTTATGTCCTATTGTGTGAATACACTTAAATTCGAACATTACTAATGATCAAGGAGTAATCGCATCATTACATACCAACAAAGACATGATTACGCATAGCTACTGATGTGCACGCATAATTTCACCAATTGTGTGTGGCACTAACATCTAGTTATAATGTTGATGATCTTGTGCACTGGAATTTCTGCACATCTGTGCAGTACTCATGCAGAACACAGTTCTCATGAAGGTGGCGTATCAAGATGTGTCCCATTACAACCATGCACATACATGAAACAGATTAGTTTTCAGTGGCAGGGATGTAATCAACTTCATTTTGGCGATGATGCTGCATGAACTAACATAAAGTGTCTGAGTGTGGTATGAGGATCAATTTACCAATAGTTGGTGCATCACCACAATGAGCTATGTTCTAATTCAACTTGCATTTGGCACATTCATTTTGTATATTTATGTAGTCAATTTGAGTAACTTAGTTCTACATCCTAGTCATGGTAGTGTAATGTTTACTTATCGCATGACCAAGTGTGTATGCAGTACAGTATTGAGTATGGGTATTCAAGTTTATCAGCTGTACTGAGCAAGGTCAACACAACCATGTGGATTTGGATAGAGAAGAGTTCTTTTGTTGCTTTCTGAATCAAGGTGCATTACCAATATGAGTCCTTCATATGAAGAGTGGTTACTCTAGAGAGGTTGAGAGAGAGATTGACTGGTGTTGCTGGTAATCCTACGTTTTAGGTCTGTCTGTAGTCCCTGACCTGCTTATATTCGTGTCGCAGTAGCTGACACTTCTCTATCCTTGTAGTGGACAGCACAGCAGGGTGCAGAGTGTGTATTCCCGGCGAGTCTTCCCTCTGTAGACTGTCAAGTAGCCCGATCATAGCTCGTAGTCTTGCCACACCCACTACGAAACTCTACTTTTATACTGGTGGGTGTGATAAAAAAATTATTTTAGTTGCCGGATGATAGCGTACACACCAGATCACATGATTAAATTCGCTGATGTGATTGGTTAAATCATGAAAAAGTGATTGATCCTATTTCATTGTAAGCTTTTAGACCAATACGTCACCTGATTTTCCATTGGCAACGCGTGTATACCGGAACGCCGTATACGCGTATCGTAAACTTATAATGGCCATTGACAGTGATAAGTATCTCGCAACCAAGGTTAGCACGTAATGACAGACACGAAAACCACCTTATGACACATTGATTTGGACGTGTAGTTGGTCTAGCGAGTTTTAAGCTAATCGGGGGAAAAACCAGGGAGGAGTTTTTGTTTAAAAATTTTATGACCTCGATTTTCCGTTTCTCGTTCTGTCGTCCACAGGGGGAGAGAAACGTCTGGTGTAAGCTGGGATGGGGAAGACTGGTAACACGATAAAGGTCTCCAGAAAGTTTTGGACACATTCGTGTCTTCCTCGGGTAGCTACAGTGGTTTAAAGGATATTTCCCGTAGTTTAACGAATCGCCACCAATCCCGGATCAAAAAATTCGCCTCAAATTTTAGATTTGAATGGTACCGATCCGATTGGAATCCGACCAAGAACAACGGGGCAGTGCAGGAAAAGAGTTAGAGAATTATTATATAGACTAGTGGTACCCGCGCAAAATGCGCGTGATACTAAGACAATTGTGTGCTATTGTGTGAATACACTTAAAGTTTGAACATTACTAATGATCAAGGAGTAATCACATCATTACATACCAACAAAGACATGATTACACATAGCTACTGATGTGCATACATAATGTCCTCAATTGTGTGTGGCACTCACATCTAGTTATAATGTTGGTGGCTTTGTGCACTGGAATTTATGCACATCTGTACAGTACTCATGCAGAACACAGTTCTCATGAAGGTGGCGTATCAAGATGTGTCCCATTACAACCATGGACATACATGAAAAAGATTAGTTTTGAATGGCAGGGATGTACTCAACTTCATTTTGATGATGTTGCATGAACTAACAAAGTCTTTGAGTGTGGTATGAAGATTAATTTACCAATAGTTGGTGCATCACCACAATGAGCTATGTTCAAATTCAACTTGCATTTTACACATTCATTTTGTATATTTATGTAGTCAATTTGAGTAATTGTAATTAAAATTTTTATTTCTACATCCTAGTCATGGTAGTGTAATGTTTACTTATCGCATGACCAAGTGTGTATGCAGTACAGTATTGAGTATGGGTATTCAAGTTTATCAGCTGTACTGAGCAAGGTCAACACAACCATGTGGATTTGGATAGAGAAGAGTTCTTTTGTTGCTTTCTGAATCAAGGTGCATTACCAAGATGAATCCTTCATATGAAGAGTGGATACTATAGAGAGGTTGAGAGAGAGAGGTAGTGTGTGTTCTATTAGGGTAGTTCAACGGAGATAAGTAATAGAGCTTCTAGAAGTTTTTTTTATTTATTGTTACTGGGCAGACGGCAATTGCCGATGCGCCCAGGGGGCGATCAACACCCCAAAGAAATCACACATACACATAAGATATACAGCAAACAATTAGATAGACAATAAGTAATTAGTAAATGTATCTATGTTTTCTGATTCTATGACAGATACTGGCAAGCTGTTCCAATCTTTGATTGTTCTTGGAAAAAAAGCATGTTGATAATAACTGGACCGTGTACTGGGTTGGATAAAGTGGTGAGTGTGGTGGTGTCTGGTGGATCGTTGAGTTGGCAAGAAATATGGTGGAATGGATAATCCTGATAAGTTGTTGATTCCTTTATAAAATGTTTGTAGTCGACCAATTCTTCGTCTAGATTCAAGTGACGGCCAACCCAAAATCTCTAGCATATCAGCTGTCCCTGCCGAGTTACCAAGGAATGAAAACGTATCTTATGTCTCCCTACACATTGAAGACTGCAACAGTCACTTCATGATGTTGTCGACGATTCGTAGCCTGGTAAGGTAGATGTATGTTTTATTAGAGTAGTTGAACGTTATCTTCCGTTCTTCATCTCTCATAATGACGAATCTTCCTTGTGTAGTCTGTTAGGTAGCCTGATTGGAGTGATCATAGCTCGTTAAATTGTCACCCCTACCACGACTGTTTCCTTCTCCCTTACAGTGGTGTTGATGGTAATCCTCCGTTTTAGGTCTGTCTGTAGTCCCTGACCTGCTCATATTCATGACGCAGCAGCTGACACTTCTCTATCCTTGTAGTGGACAGCACAACAGGGTGCAGAGTGTGTATTCACGGCGAGTCTTCCCTCTGTAGACTGTCAAGTAGCCCGATCATAGCTCGTAGACTTGCCACACCCACTACGAAACTCTCCTTTTATACTGGTGGGTGTGTTAAAAAAATTTTTTTGTTGCCGGATGATAGCGTACACACCATATCACATGATCAAATTAGCTGATGTGATTGGTTAAATCATGAAAAAGTGATTGATCCTATTTCATTGTAAGCTTTTAGACCAATACGTCATCCGATTTTCTATTGGCAACGCGTGTATACCGGAACGCCGTACACGCGTATCGTAAACTTATAATGGCCATTGACAGTGATAAGTATCTCGCAACCAAGGTTAGCACGTAATGACAGACACGAAAACCACCTTATGACACATTGTTTTGGACGGGTAGTTGGTCTAGCGAGTTTTAAGCTAATCGGGGGAAAAACCAGGGAGGAGTTTTTGTTTAAAAATTTTATGGCCTCGATTTTCTGTTTCTCGTTCTGTCGTCCACAGGGGGAGAGAAACGTCTGATGTAAGCTGGGATGGGGAAGACTGGTAACACGATAAAGGTCTCCAGAAAGTTTTGGACACATTCGTGTCTTCCTCGGGTAGGGTATCACTCTTTTCACCCTATTTCATAACCCAACAGAACTTAGACAAAAAACGGTGAACCAAAAAGGCGAAAAAAAAAGTGCAGTATTGAAGGGGGATCGAACCCAGGATCCTAGTGTGATGGTCCAGTGTGCTACCGATTATGCTACCGCTGCTAGCTCCCTTGACTCCCTTCTTTTGTATCTTATAAATGTGACTAACGAAATAAGCTGTATATAGTAAGAAGAACCTAACCCTAAAGGTGAAGAAGAAACCAAAGCTGAACTCTAACCCTAACGCTAACACTACTAGACGCTTCCCCTAAAGTCTACTACTCGTGGCAACTACTGGACGCTTCCCCTAAAGTCTACTACTCGTGGCAACTACTGGACGCATCCCCTAAAGTAGACTACTCGCGGCAACTACTAGATGCGTGCCCTAAAGTCGAAGAGAGAGAGCAACAACTACAGTAGGAAGTCTGGATGCTTTTGAGCTTAATATTACGTAAGGGTTATGAAAGGTGGTGAAAAGAGTAAAACCCTCCTCGGGTAGCTACGGTGGTTTAAAGGATATTTCCCGCAGTTTAACGAATCGCCACCAATCCCGGATCAAAAGATTCGCCTCAAATTTTAGATTTGAATGGTACCGATCCGATTGGAATCCGACCAAGAACGACGGGACAGTGCCGGAAAAGAGTTATAGAATTATTATATAGACTAGTGGTACCCGCGCAAAATGCGCGTAATACTGTTCTATACCATATGCGTATTTTGTACCATACGCGTATGGTACATACCATATGCGTATACGCGTATGGTACGGAAAATCGTACCATCTGAGTATAGGCTATAGCTAACCTGCTTTGTATATAATATCAAGTAGAAGGTTTTTACACTGTCGTACCTATTGACTATGCCGGATGGCACTCTGCTTTCATTTCTTTTTGGGGAAGAGGGAGTGGGAAGGGGCCGGCTAGTCTCTTAGCAGTTTCTGTAATTCAGTCAAGCTCTATAGAGCAATCATATTTTGGTATGATTAGTTATTCTATTCTCTAGAGCTGAGATGTATTTTGCTTTACTGTAATTAAGATATAATTTGCTTTACTGCATGATGCAAACCTACACTGTCAAAACTGAGGTGGTCATAGCACACTTAACCAGCAGCACACCCTTTGGGTGCAGGCACACTTTCAGGATAATTATAGTGTGTGAAGCACACAAGACAAGCAGTGTGACTGTATATTGGTGTACACGGCATCCTTTATCATTTAGAGGTAGTAGGATGTATAGAAAAGCATCAATTTTTATGTGCTATAAATAAAAATATTTTGTGCTAAGCCATTACACAGACACACTACAATAAAATGTGTATTCGTGCATAATTATGTGGTATGCCCTAAATGTGCTGTACATAGCATGCACATGCACCTGTGGTGTATGTGATGTGTAGGAGATGATTGTCCACATTTGTCCATTAGTTAGCAAATATGAACCCATTTGTCCATTAGTTAGCAAATGTGAACCATCATCTCCTACACATCACATACTTCGCTGAAGTATGTGATGTGTGTGTGTGTGTGTGCGTGATTTGTACAAAAACACATTTATTGTAGTGTCAGTTCAAGTCGATGAACAAAGCCAGTATGTTTGTATCAATAAAGTAACCAATTTGCATCAACCAAGAGTAAAACTCTTGATTAACATTAACTCATACAATTTCCATTAGATTAAACCAGTGAACAGGAGATGAAAAAGATAATCAGTGGGGGTCCATACATATCTTAAGGTATAGCTTCAGCTGAGTGAAATTAAACCCACAATCAAACTCCAGGCTTGGTGATATAGGTTTATTATACATTTTGAAACAATGTTTCGGATTGGAAAGCAGTAAGTTGCTGACTGACTAATAGTGTTGTGTACTGTTTGTAGATTGTTGACATTCCAGGAATGTTACACCAATTGTGAAACTGCAGATGGTGTAATATTTCACAATAATACTATGATGAGTGGTTGACTTTGATAATAAAGCTGTCACATTCTACCCTTCCACTCCTGAATGCACAAGTGCTTTTTTTCTCCACAGTGGAAATGCTATATATTACTTTGAAAGTACACAAGCTGGTATACTATAGTAATGTATGTTCTTTAGAATAGTCAAGTTAATTATCTAGCTGTTGCATAGCAACCATATACACTGAAAATGTATTGTAAATTTTAATTTTTATTTCTTCTTCCACGTAGTACTTTGTGGCTGCAATTGCTACACATATATTACTTCCTATTGGATTCATGATCCATTGTTTAATTGATATAATGAAAATTCAAAAATCAGGCCATTATTACATAATGCTACTCCTCCTTCATACCTGTAATAGAGTTTATGATGTAATGTAATGATGTAATAATTCATTATGCATATACTTGTAATATCATGTTGCTGTCAGATCTTCAGTGCTGGTCACTGTAAAGTGCTAATTACATAACCAAGTAATAATAATAATAATAAGTGACGTCATAAATAATTAATTAAGTACTTAATTAATTAATTAATGTACAGCGAAACTACTTAGCACACACACAAATGCTCACCGGGATTGTGTTAGACGGTAGTGAAACAGGAAAAATAAAAAGGGATTTTTTCTTCTGTGCCTTCGTTATTGAATACAGTTTTCCATATAACGCCATCCTATTTCAGTGCCTGACAACCAGTAACTCGTTAGTTACCACTCGTAAAACCTATTTGCGTGCCCAGAAACTAGTAAGGCCGGTTTGTAGCTCATAGCAACCAATTCAAATGCGCTGCGCCGCCTGCGCGTTAAACCAGGCGCTTGACTCCTTGTCTCCTATGAGGGAAAGCACTATTATTGGTGGAAGCAACGATGTTTTCTTACTTGGAAGTTAGTTCTATGTAATGTACTCCAACTATTACTTTACTGCAAGTAGTTTTTAGGGTATTCCATTTGAGTATTAAAATGTGCAAAAGCATTAGAATACACTTACGAGATTTTAGCCAATAGTCAGTAGGGGAAAAGTCTTATTATTGGACCAAATTTACAAGTTTGTACTACTGTCAAATCACTGATACTACGCTGTGTGGTCTGTTATTTAGTGACTAGTCCATAAGTGGTGACTTACTATTTGTAGCTACTGTACAAGCATTGTTTAGCTATTGAAAAGGTAGCAAAACAAAATTTCTATGATAAAAGACTCTGTTTACTGTGCTCAGGATCGAGTAAGGGGCACCAAGAAATAGTTTTTCTGCACGGAATACGAGTCCTGAAGCTGTGAAGCGAAATTTGAGTAATGCATGACCTATTCTTAAACATATAATCTATTTGCACGTGGTTCTTAATTTGTATAACACCTTGTGGGCACCAGTGTCCCTTTTGATCCCCCTTTCAAAAATACTGACAAAACATACTCTAATAGAGCAGTCAGTCAAATCATAGATATTAGAGTATCTCTAATATCTATGGTCAAATCATGGTCAAATAGAACAGTCACCACTATGATATAGCTTAGTGTCATGTAGTCATCCACATGCAGTTGTCAGCAGTATGTGACAGGATAACACTAAGATGCATCTCCAAAAGAGGCTACAAATAAAGCTTTTGGGAATCTTCACCACTTCGGAGTAACTTGCAATGCTCAATTTACCATCTCCACTTTCCAGAGGCCATGACACACCACCCGAACAGTTGGCTATAGTTATCCCAGTTCTATAATAAAACATGATTTAATCTCTATACTGTAATTTAGGCTGGAGTATGGGTTATAAAGCTGTTCTACCAATGGTGAAAATCATTAATTTACTTGGATATTGGCTTGGACAGTGATTGGGAACTACTAGCTGACAACCCTTGTACATTTCATTTTTTATGCTCATGTATAACTTCTAACACACCCCACCCCCTTTAATGTAACTCTTTGAGTATAAGTAATGTAATTTTTATAAGTAATGTAATATGGTAAGTATAAATTTTTGATTTTTAATGGCCGGTAGCCTTGAGCTAGCGGACCATCAGTACTGTACCCTAAAGATTTTATTAATTGTACATCCGTTATTCTATGCTTGTATGCAGTACTGTTAAGTAATAATCAATCAATCAAGCTGCATGTTTCACGCCTCATACGTAGCTTCAATAGTTATAGACAATAATTTTTTGAACATGTCAGCATGTACTAAAATATCAGTTTCGTTGAAAATGCTATATATAGGCAGGCTATATAGCTCAAGAGTTCTATTCTAGTCTTAGTGTGTAAACTTTACACTCTCCATTAATGATACTAGAACTGATGCAGTTTGGCAACCTTAAGTGATTCTTACAAGCCAATAATTAAGTTAGTAAACTTAGAGTGTGACATGTAATAGTTTAATTGAATCACCGCACACAATGGTTTTATTGTTCTATACTGGCCATATCATATACCTTATTTACTTGGTTAAACACTGCAACATTTATTACCTCAGTTTCAAAAATCAGTGTAGTGGCTATTCAAACTTGACTACCTCTTGATATTCAAAAACAATGTTTAAAATTTGAGCACCGTAGGCTGGATTTTTGAGCACTGCTCAAAAGTATAATAGACTATTTTCAAAGCATAATCATGTGAAAATTTACCCATATATATGTGTGAACTTGAAGCATCAGTGTTATGACCAGACCACCCTCACTGTTGGCCAGTGCTATGATATAGGTTAGAATGACTACCAATCAAGTTAAATAATTGCAAAATCTGAAAGATCCACTTGATGTCCATGCAACTATATAAGTTACTGTATATTTCACCATTTTACACAGGGTCGCGGGTGTCACATGGTTATATAGAAAAGGTTTCACCATGTTTACGACAACACTTCACAAAAGCACTGATACACAATTCATCGCGAAGACTGTACAGGCCACTCAAAGTTGCAGGACTCTAAAAGAGTATACATGCAATTTAAAATAATTATTTAAGTGTGAGTACAGTAAGTTAGTTATTAATCGCATGATCTTTATAAACAATTATTGTTGACAACGATATCTGGTATCTCTGATCTATTACTTGATGTTATGACATTCTCTTCTTGTGCATTATGCTCCTTGACTGTGCAGGATATGGTCAGTAGCTGTAAAGAGCTCAAGTACTTTGAATATAGATGGTGAAATTGCAGTTCCAGTTTACAACTGCTACATAGCTATTGATTCAGATGGCACTGATCTTCCTGGAGACTTAATGACTACAATATAAGCTCATCGTGGACTGCATTATAGTGTTGTGCATGAGATCAGTGAAGGCATATATCACTGCACTTGTATGAAAATCCAGCTCCTAATTTAATCATGCCTCATGTCAACGACATAAGATTACCTTTCCAAGAACCTATTAAAATTGCATTTACATGATGTGTATTATACTTTTCATGATCATTTAGATAGCACTATAGCTATAATGCATTGATGTGGGTATATTATATGCTCAGGCATCACAGCCGATAACCTCCAGTAGCCTCTTGCTCTGCCAGTGGATTGTGCCAGTCAACTTCAATACTATGAACACTAATAGTTAGCTACTAATAATAGTAACACTAATAATAGTATCAGCTAATGTTTTGGTGCTATGTCATTTTATCTTGTCGGCATTAAGCTGCAAGTTTAATATTGTACAGTGGAACATCTTTATTAAGGACATTGTGAGACCCAGAATTTTTGGCCACTTTTTGCTGTAATATAGAGGTTTTCCTTTTTCAGAGGTAAAATGTATTGACCAGACCAGTTGTGACCAAAATTTTTGTCCTTATTATGGAGGCTTATTTTATTGTGTCCTTAATTCAGGGAGTTTGTTAAGAGAGGTTCCACTGTATGTAATACTAGCTAGCTATAGTGTTTTTACCCCTAATGTTTACAGCAGCTGATCCAGGGTTTATCAAAGGGGGTGAACCAGTATAATATTATGGAGTAGGGATCTGTGCCCCCCAGAAGCTAAAGCTTTTTGCAGGACAAAACATCTTGAATGGTTTAGATTATATTGCTTTTATGTGAACTACATTAATCAAGAGTTGTATAGAGTGACAATCATGCCAGCAGATTATTATTATAGACCTAAAGAATGGCATACACAAGATCACATGCATTTCATTTGCAAGATATCCTTAGCAGGTTAAATGTACCAATGCAACTGTAGATTTTAGGTGACTGTTCTATTAGAGTATTGACTGACTGCTCTATTAGAGTATCTCGATCCTGTATAACACGTACGCATACTAGTAATTATAAGGCCACCTCGAAGGCCGCAGTGAAACGGGAAGCTAGGTCGGCACAGTGGGGTACTTTGTGCCTAGCCCTACGCCTTCTCAAAGATCTCTATGATCGAGTCTATGATAAAGCCAGTGGGGGACCACTTATTGCAGAGGGGGACCAACTGTGGCGGCGTAAGTTGTCCGGGGGAGACAAGTTGCAGTGCTGCAAGTATTCCGGGGGGACCAAGTTTGGTTGCTGCAACTGGTCCGGGGGGACAGATTTTGGGGGGACCGGTTGTAGCATGACAGGCCTTGTGCACTGGAATTTCTACACATCTGTACAGTACTCATGCAGAACACAGTTCTCGTGAAGGTGGCGTATCAAGATGTGTCCCATTACAACCATGCACATACATGAAAAAGATTAGTTTTGAATGGCAGGGATGTACTCAACTTCATTTTGATGATGTTGCATGAACTGACAAAGTCTTTGAGTGTGGTATGAGGATCAATTTACCAATAGTTGGTGCATCACCACAA
This sequence comes from Dysidea avara, assembly GCF_963678975.1. Taxonomy (NCBI): domain Eukaryota; kingdom Metazoa; phylum Porifera; class Demospongiae; order Dictyoceratida; family Dysideidae; genus Dysidea; species Dysidea avara. Next base: position 44,820,798 of record NC_089272.1, read on the forward strand.
TGAGCTATGTTCTAATTCAACTTGCATTTGTCACATTCATTTTGTATATTTATGTAATCAATTTGAGTAACTGAATTGTAGTTCCATTTCTACATCCTATCATGGTATTGTAATGTTCACTTATCGCATGACCAAGCATGTATGCAGTACAGTATTGAGTATCGGTATTCAAGTTCATCAGCTGAACTGAGCAAGGTCAACACAACCATGTGGATTTGGATAGAGAAGAGTTCTTTTGTTGCTTTCTGAATCAAGGTGCATTACCAAGATGAATCCTTCATATGAAGAGTGGTTACTCTAGAGAGGTTGAGAGAGAGATTGACTGTTGGTAGAGAGGTTGTGTGTGTTCTATTAGGGTATAGATATCGCGATGTATGTTCTATTAGAGTAGTTCAACGGAGCTTCTAGAAGTTTCAGCTGTCCCTGTGGAGTTACCAAGGAGTGAAAACGTATCTTATGTCTCACTACACATTGAAGACTGCAACAGTCACTTCATGATGTCCACGATTCGTATCCTGGTAAGATAGATGTATGTTTTATTAGAGTAGTTGAACGTAATCTTCCGTTCTTCATCTCTCATAATGGCGAATCTTCCTTGTTTAGTCTGTTAGGTAGCCTGATTGGAGTGATCATAGCTAGTTAAATTGCCACACCTACTACGACTGTTTCCTTCTCCTGTTGCTGGTAAGGCCACTCCAATTGGTAATCATGTTTCTGGTCCACCGCCCGCATCTTTTTTTGGAGAACGTGAAATTTCAGAAATACATGGGTAAAATGCCCGCATCAGCTTTTTGAAAAATCTGGATTTCGGAAGCAAATATTGGGCTGCAACAAGTCAACAACTATGCTAAATCTAACTATCTAAGTGTCATGAATTGTATTTTATCAGTGAAAACCTGCAAGAAATGGGCAAAGTGCATAGTACGGATCGATATACTCTAATAGAACAGTCGGTTAATCAAAAAAATACTCTAAATTTAGCAGTCACTTCATTGTTGCTGAATTCCGCCCGCCCGCACCTGAAACTGATTTTCAAAGGACCAGAAACATAATTACCAATTGGAGTGGTCAAATCCTCCGTTTTAGGTCTGTCTGTAGTCCCTGACCTGCTTATATTCTTGTCGCAGTAGCTGACACTTCTCTATCCTTGTAGTGGACAGCACAGCAGGGTGCAGAGTGTGTATTCCTGGCGAGTCTTCTCTCTGTAGACTGTCAAGTAGCCCGATCATAGCTCGTAGTCTTGCCACACCCACTACGAAACTCTCCTTTTATACTGGTGGGTGTGATTAAAAAAATTTTTTTTAGTTGCCGGATGATAGCGTACACACCAGATCACATGATCAAATTCGCTGATGTGATTGGTTAAATCATGAAAAAGTGATTGATCCTATTTCATTGTAAGCTTTTAGACCAATACGTAATCTGATTTTCTATTGGCAACGCGTGTATACCGGAACGCCGTACACGCGTATCGTAAACTTATAATGGCCATTGACAGTGATAAGTATCTCGCAACCAAGGTTAGCACATAAGGACAGACACGAAAACCACCTTATGACACATTGTTTTGGACGGGTAGTTGGTCTAGCGAGTTTGAAGCTAATCGGGGGAAAAACCAGGGAGGAGTTTTTGTTTAAAAATTTTATGGCCTCGATTTTCTGTTTCTCGTTCTGTCGTCCAGAGGGGGAGAGAAACGTCTGATGTAAGCTGGGATGGGGAAGACTGTTAACACGATAAAGGTCTCCAGAAAGTTTTGGACACATTCGTGTCTTCCTCGGGTAGCTACGGTGGTTTAAAGGATATTTCCCGCAGTTCAACGAATCGCCACCAATCCCGGATCAAAAGATTCGCCTCAAATTTTAGATTTTAATGGTACCGATCCGATTGGAATCCGACCAAGAACGACGGGACAGTGCCGGAAAAGAGTTATAGAATTATTATATAGATTATAAAACTAACTAGTTACGTAACTTAGTTACAAAAGTAACTAGTTATCCCCAACTCTAGCACCAAATACATACAATAAGATTAGCTCAATCAAAATCAAAGTGTATTGTTTTGTGTATAAGTGATCAGACCTAAGTAAACATGTTTCAATGTGACACAAAATCTAACTATTGACTGCAACTTCAATTCTACTCTTATGGACCAAATTTCAGTGTCAGTATGCAACACCACTTGATCTGCTTTCTGGAGCAGATATCTAAACCCATGATCACTGCTTGAAGGTTCTTAGTTTACTAATTTGTTAAGCTGCTTTACTATAGTTGTGTCCAGTTATACTGATAGTAAAATATCAGTAACTTTAAGTATATGAAGCAAATGTTTTACTAAGTTTTAAACTCTCAGTAAACATCAGTGAGTGCAGGTTTACTGAAAAACTACTAAAATAACAAATAATTAACTGTTCCATATACTGGGGATATACCATGCTAGTAAACTAAGAAACTTTAAGCAGTGGATGTTTTTAAAATATTTTGACCAGGTGGAATGATTGGTTGCCAATAATCTATTGTTCACTGGGAAGTGATTCGGAAGCCAAATATAGAGCTTATAAAACTATTGTTAGGCCACTGTTGGAGTACTCTTGCGTGGTTTGGTCTCCTCATGCCGTGAAAGATATGAACCTGTTAGAAGCTGTTCAGAGGCATGCTGCACAGTGGGTTTGTGGCAGTCGCTGGAACCAAACTACGCACTCTTGGTCTATTCCTCATGATGTGTGCTATAGAAAGCTGTGCTTACCATCCTTATCTGCCAGGCGGGACTATTTGTCGGTGTGTGCTCTTCAGGACATTCGTCATGCTGGTTCTATTAAGTTTCAAACTATTGTACATACAACACTATGCCTACTTGTAGCCATCATCTTACCCTCATACCCCCACCTTCATCAATCAATGCTAGACGATACTCTTATTTTGTCCATGTTTGCTTTGTGTGGAACAAAGTACCAATCAGTATTCTGGGAATTGAGAGCCGTTCTGTTTCTCGCCATGCTATTTACAGACATTTCTGTTGTAATTTTTAAATGTAATTTATTGTTGTTGATTTGTTGTTTTGTAGATGTAATGATAATTGTTGTTGATTTGTTTTGTTTTGTAAGTGTTATTTTGTGTGTGTTTTGTTTAGTTGTTGTATGTGTTTTGTATTAGGACAGTACCTTGTACAGGCTTGCCTGTTGTACCGTTCCTTCCCTTGTGGTAAATTGATAATAAATAAATAAATAAATAAGTGCCTGAAAGTGCCACTCTACACTGTGAAAAAAACTCAGAATAATAAGGTTTATAACAGTCTTATTGTGTTAGTATTGGAATGAAATAGTACAGCATATATTAATAGATTAGGACTTTACTATAACAAGCTTATTGAATACATTTAAGACAGTCATATATTAGAGATTAAATCACTAGTATAGTACAGTGTATTATCAGACTATACTAAGCCTATTTCAACCATATATTGGCTACTATACTACTGTACTTTTTTACTTTCCTATAATCTGTGGCTACCTTAATTAAATAATTTCTATAATTATATTTGTAATGAATTAAATTCTGTAAATATGTTAAAACCACAATAGGTACAGCTAGTAAATCAATGTCTCCTTGGCTGGCCATGGCAGTATCAAATCAATTTCGTCATTTATCAGTCTTTATCCAACTGCAGCAGGTAAGACAGTAAATACAATTCACAAGTTCCATTACAAATTACCTGTATTATCATCACTATGTAGAACTCTGTGACAATCTGTTAGTTGGCTTGGTAGAACTGTCCCACAGCTATAATACAAAGATGGTAAATATAATGTGTATTCTGGACAATCGTTGGACTTACAGTTTGTAACAATAAGAATCTCATAAAACCGAGACCTTGTCTGGAAACCTAATATTACCATGTAGAATGGCGGCTAGGTCCCACAACTCTATTAAAGATGGTAAATATAATGCGTATACCAAACAATCATTGTACTTACAGTTTGTAACAATCTTTTAAAACTGAGGCCGAGTCTGGGACCGACAATCCATGTACAACTAAGACAAGTCTGATAAGACCAGGTCTCACAACCCTAAATGGAGGCAAACATAATTCATATTCTGGATTATTTGGTGTACTTACAGGTGTTATCAGTGAGTCTAACCAGACATAAAATAGCCACTTAGTATGTGACTTTGTTGGGCTAACGTGTTACGTAAGCTCACAAGAAGCATCTGATACACTGATAACCAAGTCCAAGAATCTTGTAATCACTAAGTACAACTGAAACAAGACTAAATATAATATAATTTGCATACTCTCAGTGAACTTACTTTTGTTAGCAATACGAGCATGGTCAGTGAAATAAGGACAAACAAGATGGAACAGGTTCTTGAAAGCACTCAACTCATTTACAGTGCCAGACGAGGTAGCAGCCGTCAGCTGTATATATATATATATATCACTGGTATTTCATTCACACCACACAAAATTACAGCAACATTGTAGCTCTTATTATGTACAACACCAAAAATACATTCCAGTCCTATATCTGGAGGTCACATGAGCCCAATGCCGCTTGAGACTTTGCACTCAGTAGTGAGACCTGTATAGAGAGTAAATGAAACACAGGGATGGGTGGGCTGCCAATTAGGGACCAGTGTTACATTTGCTCATCTCACTCATATAATCACGAATTAAATTTCATGACATACGCTGCATGTAACACTGGCAGTAGACACCAGCAGCAAACTCTGAATAATGTATACAAATATACTGGAAGGATTGACTACTAGCAAAAATATTACACATGCTTGTTGCTTTTAATACTAAAATGTATGGCAATTGAATGCATAAAAAGCAAGATGATATAGCTACAGCAAAACAGTTAATAGTTAGTGCTTGTACAGTGACTACTGGCAGTTGTTACAAATAAAAGTAAATTTTCTTTGCTTCACAGCTCTTGTAGGTATGCCAGTGCATATACAATGCATTCTCCTGTCACATTCTTTGCACGTCACCCACACACGTGTACGCGGGTGAGCACATTGTTTGCTTAAACATTCAGAGGATCGATGCCCTGTGATGAAATCACACAAGTACTGGATGAACACCAACGCCACTACGCTTACTTGTCTCAATACCAGCTGACATTGTTGTAACAGTGGTATCAGATGGAGATGATGTTGTAGTAGAGGTATTTACTGTACACAAAGATTACAAATACTGTTAAGAACCACTGTCCATAATGAAACTCTCCTATGTGCAGTATATCAAACCACATGTATGTAGGCCTGAGTCAAATATGCTCTACATTTCATATCTCCTAAATTTAGCCCAAAATCCTTTCAGGAATTTCCTACCACTTTCACCTATTATGCTCTTCAGTGTTCCCATTATGCTTGCATAATCTTCTAGGTTAACAACATTTCTTACAATAATCTTGGAACATTTTTATCAGTGAATACTCTATTATGCTGGCACAGCACTCTAGCCTATTATGCCTTTTATTTTGCTGGAATATTTGGCGCAGGCCTACATGTACGCATAACTTACATTGTTCATAATGTGAAGTGTCAATATTGGGTGAATGATCTCTATTTCCTGCTATGCATTAATAATCACTGACATTGTTAAGTTGATCTGCAACATACTGCTAGGTGAAGGTATCGGGGAAAACAGATTTCTATCATTATCATCATCAACTGTCATTGATGTGCCATCAAATTCTAAGCCAATCCTTGGCATAGGCAAAACCTCCGGAGGTGTAGACGTAACCGTTGTTGTTGCTGTAGGTAAACAATGTGACTATTAAATTTGCACCATGCATCAGCATATGAGTACTCTCTACGTACATGTAGCTGTAGATGTACAGGTGGATGGTAAGTTGATTATGGTATTACAATTCCTTCCAACAACAGTTACAGTAAGTTCAGTCCTTGTAGTTGACACTGGAATCCCTGCAGTGGGAGCAACTTTTAAAGTTGGAAGCAAATGTGTATTCAGTTGTAATTAACCTGCAGCTGAAAACAGCATTTCTGTAATATGATGTTCAACATCACTTCTTGGAACAAATATGCATTTGGCATGCTTTGTATTTGAATACGATTTGCTTCGTATAGGTTCTGGAGAGCTATGGCTCGGGTCAAGGAAGTGCTGGTTGCCAACGTATGGTTTCCCATAGCATCTGTTAAATTCTTGTCTAATCATTCTCTCATCAGCCCTAATGCCTGCTTCATTTAGTATCAGAACTAGTGGATGCAGCCGAATTGCAATGCATCGGTTTCCTTTTTTTTCCACATCCATTAATATGTTATGATGAAACTAATAGAATGACTTTAATGTTACATGGCAGTACATTATTCACATTACCTTGCTAGGATGCTCATTTGAAGATACTCAGCACAATTGGTTTAAAAGTTCATCAGTAGTGAATTTTGCGGATAAGCTGCTTGGATCTCGTGGCACAAGACCTCTGCCTCATTAGATGACTGATATTTGTTGATTGTAGCTATCTGCTTGTTTACAAAGTACTCTTGTATGTCTTCACGTGGAAATTCAAGTATATCTGCAAGCTATATAAGTAATGTACATATCATAAATACTGTACATATTCATGTGTAGTAGGGCAGTATGTGATAACCATTTAAAATATACATGTATGTACCTTATAAAGAGTGTACAGCCAAACTGGGTAAGTTTCTGAAACACGTGTGATGCAGTGGCTCAATGATTTGGAAACTTCATCAGCAACACTTCCATCTACCTCGGTGAAGCCGGCTGGAGAGTAAATTCGAGTTGCAAACTGTATCATCTTGCCAATCAAAGTCGATGCATCATTCTGCAATGTACAGAGCTCTGTCAGTTTAGCTGCTTTTACTTCTCCATGGATAATCTTATCCAATGGGTTATAGTGAATAATGATAGCTCTGCTTGTGCTCCTGTTAAGGTTTCATTTTGTGTTTACAAGTTGTTTCATATTTTTACTCACCTGAGGTTCTTCTTTAATTTGTCATCATTAATTGTTACGAGTGGAATAGTGTGAGCCATTTCTTCATCTTTAGCTGTACCCCTGGTGCTCCGGTGAAAAACATCAACCAACAGTTGACATAAATCATTACAGTCACTGGGATCATCCCAGCCAATAGGCAGCGTACGTCTGCTAACTTGGCTGAAAATAAATGCCAATGAGCTTCTTGAAAAAAAGGCTATATACAAAAGAAAAATGGGCTAACACATCATCATACATATACATACCTGATTTATGGCTACCAATAGTAGCAAGAGCTGAAATCAAGGAAGTGGTTTTTCCACAACTCAATCCTCCTGTTGCAATCACTGTTGGACAAAAATCATACCGATTCACGATTTGCTCATAGCCAAGCCCCATGACTACTCCAGCTAGAATCCCAAGGAGGGTATAAAGTTGCAAGACAGCAAAGACTTCATCATATCCATTAAATCTCGTAAAGGCTGTATTGATTCTGCAAGTGGAAACTTCAGGAGTGGCATATGATTAACTCGAGGTAATCTCAGAGAGGAATTAGCACAGAGCCTATCATCTAGCCAAATGTAACCATGCTCATGATATTCCAATGTATTCCCTGCAAGCATTTGAAAAGATTATGCAAATAGTAACAGATTTGTTGAATATGAATGGAATTACTCCTACAAATATCAAACCTTAAAGATATTTATGTACGTAACATTTCTACAATGCACAGCATAAAATTTAGCCAGATATTTACTAGCAGATTATGAAAATCCCATTAATATCTGACAAAAAAAAATAGTGAGCTCATCAAGCAAACATCCTTTGTTTTCCTTTGCAGTCTAAGAGTTTTACTAGAGTAGAATGATTCTGCTAGTCATGTTCATATTGAACTACACGACCTAAGCAGTTTAAGTAAATCAAGAATGATCTGGAAATTCATGTAAAGGAAACCTCCTAAATGCATCATATTGACATTTTTACAATGCTACAATTTTTAAAAAAAATAGGGATTAAATTTACATGCAGATCAAGTTGTGCTGAAAAGAGTAGGTTTTTTTGATAAAGTTTTTAGTATCCACAGAGATCATCATACAAAGAAGGAATTCTATGTACTTGTAAGAAAGAAGTATTGTAAGATTTTACACAAAGTATTTTAATACAAATACAAAACACATCTGTTTAAAAACTAAAGTACATTATACAAATACTTAAATTTATATTTAAGTGCAAATACGCATTTATTTGACTCCAAGCCTGCATGATAATCAATGAAAAACTACATATTACAGTGCTTTTTGTGCTGTCTGTAAATCGATACCTTTATGTGCTAGAAATAGGACACGGAGAGGACAAGGGTAGGCCTATTATGCATTAGATCTTCTGTAGTATGCATTTCAAAAGGCTTATATCAGACCCAAGCATTGTGTATAGCAGTGAGCCTGTAGCATTAGTCATTATTGATGCAGTTACTCCTGCCTGAAGGTAATAGTCACTCAATCATTGTCGAGAATTTTGTTAAGTAAAAAATTTAAATTTCATCATGATAAGTGTTTCAGGTTGCTTTGAATGTATCACTATGCTTGATTGTCCCCAACCAATATTCCAAGGTGTTGTGAAGTAAATTTGAGGTGAATATTCTGTTTGGTATATGTACGTAGTATTTGAGTTTTAGCTTTTGAGTATTTACAATTGCTTCAAATAAGTGAAGCAACTACTTTTAAGAAAAGAATACTGAAAGATCAATACATGGACAGACACCTTTATTCGTTAAGATTGACAGCCATTACACATGCATTGGCCCAACAACGCATGACTGATTTATAAATTAATCAAGATGTATGTATACTTGCATATGCATACCTGTTTCTCCATCAATAAATGTGTTTGAAGTAACAGCCCACACATTGGATTTGCACTGTTTCCCAGCAATAGTTACCCCGTCCTTTTTGGATAATGTATTGTCCCTGATGGCTGCACGACTTTTGTTCATAAGCAAAGAGCCTATACGAATATGCATGTACATAACCATATGGTACATTTGCATGTAACAGCCATATGCATACCAAAGGAAGCATCACATAGTAAGCAGCGTAGCTCGGTGCACAATGCTTGATTTACCGCTCTAAGGAATGTTCTTGAGGTCTGGGAATCATCAGTCGACACATAGCAATCCCTAAATATGTAAAGCAGTGAATATAAACCAGTGCAGCACATATCATCACAAGGGCAAGTATCTGTTATAAGCATAAGTGCACAGGCTACATTATGTAGGTGCATGCATATGTACACATGCATGTATGTAACGTATACACATTTAGATTTAACTTACGTTGGGGCATTTTGCTAAGGCCACAGTTTTGTTTATGTATGTCATTAAAAGGAGCATTACATATTAATCGGGGATGGTGTTTGGAAAGATACGTAGTATCACTATACCATAAGTACTTTAGAAGACAACTGACGTTGCTATCTCCTACCATGTAGCAGCAGAAATGACAATGAGGGTACATGGACGTTTTACAACTACGTATCTATGTGGGGTATACTTTGTGGTATATATTGTTTGTTTCCTAACGGAAGTTCATATAAGATTGGTATTACTGAACCAGTCTTTGTAAATAAACTTGCTTAATATTCCACCTCATATGTATGTATGATGTGGCAGTGCTATTTTTCAAAATCTAGGCCACTAATGATTTAGTTGATTTTTTGTTTTCATCACTGACCATGTGTGCTTTGCTGCATGCATTTCAGCTTTGTCATTATTGCATTTTTTAGCTTGTAACTATCTGGTAAATGTACATTTCATGCAGTCAAGCATGCTGCTTCCATCACACCCCAACTGGCGCACGAATGAGCATTTGAACGCCTTGTCTGTTACTTTAATCTATGAAGGAAGGCTTGAATCCCTATAAACTACAGCAGCTCAATCACTGACTGCAATTGGCCACAATGAACAATGGTAACGACCTGCCTACACATTTTTTTGCAGAAAATCCAATGTGTATAATACTGTATGTAGCTCACAGCTAAGTGAGAGGTTATGGTAACACCATGCAAGGATACATGTAAACACCAGTTAAAAAGGCTATTTGGTTTGATAGTCTCAAATGTCTATTAGCAGTTGTAGTTATTTGCCAGCTACTTGTGTACTGTAGCAAACCGGCACAAAGAAACAATTTCTTAAGATTGCAGTATCTCGAATACAAAGTCTGTACATCTACTTACTGAAAGCCATGCATGCATGCATCTGCTTAAGAATATAATTAGCAGTGCAAAACTTTCATCTCCACAATATAATATTATAGCATGTATGACACCTTTTTACTTGAACATTTGCAGCTGAACATCAAACAATACCAACATACACTTTCAAGTTTTATGGGACATCCACTGTTCAAACAAATGACTATGTTAACACCTCTACATGTTACTTGCTTTGTATTCTCTAGCGCCTATAGGTGCTGAGCCTGTGGCGTAGCCAAGGGTGGGCATGGGCGGGAATTTGCCCAACCATCACAGTTTCTTGCCCAACCATCACAAACTTTTGCCCAACCATCACAAGTAGCTTAAGATTCACGCGAGGATTCACAGCAGCACACAAAACAACCCTACTTTAACACTGTAAAGCGTAAACGTGTACCTCATGTTGAACCATTGACTTCGAAGAAGGGATCGAGATAGATGGTGTATCATGTGATCCATTGTGTGGAAAATCCCTTGGAAAGTCCCTATAATTACACTTCATGTAGACGCACGTGCCACGCTCCTTGGCACGGTTTAAATTCGAAATTTAAAATGGAGTCGAAGCGTGGTACTGTAGCTACCTCTAAGTCACAGTTAGTGATAATCGTCAGTAGGATTCAGTGCGGATGGTGCTGGCAACAAAAGATTTCGTTTCAGTGGACTTGTCAAGCGTATTTTTTGATAAGGAAAATACCATATAGCCTAACTTACTGCTGATGAAAGAAAATGGGAAAACGTACTCTTCTAGATAACAATAATGGCAGATGGAGCTGGAAATGGAGAAAAGGTCAAGTCCTTATAAAGTGTCACGTGCACAATTTGTACTGATTAACCGAGTTGTGGTTTACACCAGATACATGCAAAATGTACATTGGCTGCTATAAGTCTGGGACGAAGCTTTCTTGGCATGCTGATATTTGTGATTATCTATGGACTCATTATAGTTCATAAATTAGCGCCCCCCGGCCTTCATTTGGGGCTAGGTGGCGTTTACTTGAAAAGCATTGCATATCGCTGTGGTGGTTGGTCTGTAAACTATACTGCCAGTTGATTGTAGTAAATATGTGATGAACTATTTACGTTGTAGGTTCAGCAGTTTGATGTCACGTGATGCTCAGCTACGACGAGTGGCAGATGAGCGAAAGTCTAAGTACCTAATATACATCAATTCAAGTTGGTAGCTAACAGTGTGCAATAATGCTGCGTCGCGGTATTTACTGCAGATAGCTGGCGGATAGTTAGCTATAGTTCTGGCCACTCACTTGGTATTCTCTCCAGGAATCGTTATCTGGTAGATAGCTCCGCTTCCTCTTGCACTACCCAAAATAACTCTTGTTTTTATTTCGAAATTCAGCAGAGTCTCAAAGACTGGTTCTGACGTTTGAGAGTCGTCATCAGTTTTCCGTCTTTTCCAATGCCAAGCTCGCCCTGGTGCAGCCGGGCGAATTTTTTTTTTGGACGCACTTCTGACTTAGAAAATTTTTCATGTTTTGTGAACTTACCGTTTTTCTTTGTTTTACGGAAAGCAACATTGTTTGCGGAGAAGGAAAAGGTCACATTGAAACTGTTAGCCCCTCTGTATTAAGTGTGTTGGTCGTCTTCAAAGATGTTGTAAAATACGGACAAGACCTACCTGGATGGACAATTCTTCCCTGCCACCCGCCTGTCATTTCACAACACTGGCGTGACTCGATCGCTGAAAACTTCGAGTGAAAGCCAAGGTGAAGGCATGAAAGGATAGAAGGACACTTGTAAGAAGGTGTCACAACTAATAAACACAGTTGGGAACTGAATGTGTAGTATGTGACTGTAATATCCTTGTTTGCTGTATACACTCTGAGAGTGAAACTACCTATAGCTGCAGTATATTGTACTTGTCATTATGTATGTATCCAGGTTGTGACCACAGTAGTTTGTTCTGTGTAAAGTTAACATCATTTTCATTACGCTATGTACCGTAGTAGCTACTGTGTGATTGAATAAAGTTTGCAACAGCCAGGACCCGTGCCGGGGTATGAAAAGGCTAGCACTCGCTTTAAAACACTCCAAATAAATTCTGCTTCACATCCACCACCCCCATCTCTTTATTCCCAGCTCTAAGATGTTTAATTATTCCGTATTCTTTCATTATTTTCTGCATACTGTACAGGCTTAATAAAATTGATCTTGTAAGGTTTACCAGCTCACATGTCAGAATGTTACCACTGTTCATGTTTGTGTTATTCTTGCAATGTAAACGATGAAGGTACAAGCTGAAAATGTTATTACGTTGTTTGCTATGGCTGTACCTAGGCAAATAATAACTTGAAAAGCTGCCAATTTCGTAATAGGGTAATGGAAATATATGGACCGCTTGCTCACATGCTAAGAGAAACAGAGAATTTATTTGGAGTGGCCTTACTAGTTTCATTCAAAGTCTGCAAATTACAAATGGGATCCACACTGTAAGAGTTTAAATATTGTGTTGTGCCACATCTTTGGCTCTCACAAGAATTTTGTTTTTGTTCTATAATTGTACTGTACCCTTGAATACTGCTTTGTGAATTAATGTTACTGATGCTGTCATTCTTACCAATGTTGTAAGTGCCTTCATCCTTTGGGTTACATTTTGTCCAGGTTTAGTGGGTCTCATCCGCTTTTGATTAATTATTGGAATGACTGCAAATTAGCTAGTAATTACAGGAATAAATCCTAGACCAGGTAGTGACTTGATCCACAGACTTATTGCAGCATCCATGATCAAATTAATGTATGTTAATACTAACCTGTGACCAAACATCATGCCAATAGCTATCTATCCAGTCTGCAGACCTATTTCACAATGTGGTCACATAATGGGCATTCAAAGGTAGCATATAGCCTGGGAATGTAATTTGCTTAGGCTGACTGTGGTCATGAAATTATTGGCTTTCTATCCAAACAAGTCAGCCATCGACCAGACCATGGAACAAGATTGTTATTTACGTTGAAGAAAAGTAATACTTAGTCTTAACTACTTAACTTTACTATATACTCAAAATTTAGATTTAAATCACACTTAGACCACATGTATTTATTGTTGAAGGCCTTGGTTTGATAATTTATATGGATTATCAATATAAATAATTTATATGGAGTATCAATATTGGTAAGAATCAGTCAAATCATTGTACTAGCTATTTCACCAACAAAGGAAGAACCCCACGTCCATCTCTTTTCCACCCAATAATCAAACATGTAAGGGTAACAATGAGACCAAAAAAATGTAATCAACTGTCAATTAGCCAGCCATTGGAGACGTGTGCATACACATTGAATTCAGCTACACATTTGGAGATAAGATGAACATCATTGTAACAACCATTAATGAATGGCTGGATATTGAGGTCGTGCTGCACATCTACCAATTAGTTGATACTTACTTGAGGTCTTACTGGCCCACACTACTTTTATAGATTAAAAAAATAATAATTCTTGCCCATATATTGATTTGCAATATCTGATTGGATCTACCAAATCTGACTAGTTAGCACAACCTGCAATTCTGGTATACTACCCCGCAACTTGATTGCTACATCCATACATAATTTCCCTTGCTCCACTTTAGCAATACATTCAGCTGCCTTTGTACAAGGCTGTCAAACGTAAGATGTCTTCAAGCAGCCTGGTTGATTTGAAGGTATAGATGGACATAGCTTTATCATTATCGAACACTTTAATGTGATACCTGAGAATTGCACAAGCATGTACATATGTACGGGAGCTAACAAATCTAGTCACATATATTAATTACTACATCGATGTTAAGAATATTCTACGAGTCAGTGATTATTATGTACAACATTATATAGTTATGTAGTATACTCTTTAGCAGCTTTTTAAAACAATGTGATAGGATTTACTTTTCCTAGTACACTATTTTGCAGACCTCATACACACACTCCAAGTTGTCTCATGTATGCATATACAGTAATGCGTAAGTATTGTACTGGCTTCTTGTGTATATACGACTGGCCCTTCATGGTTTTTCAGCTCACTAAACATCATTTCCAACAAAGCCTTGGCTATAGAAGTGCCAAAGCTGCAGAAACCAGACTCTCCAATTCCATAAAACAAAGAGTAGAATGTGGTGGTCTATTTAGCCAGCAATTCAAAAGATGAGTTTGATTTTGTGTTCGTGGAAGCCAAATCAGTATGTGAACATGACAAGTACATACATACACAGTGATACCTTATAATGCTTAACATAGTAATACTCACGTTGAGTAACAAACATAGTTAAGGTGTATTTGACAACCTCATTGAGACCACCTCATTATAGTGACGATGTCTAGTATGTCCCTAGTTAAGATGTACTACATGACCTCATTTTGGTCCCAAACATAGCTAAGGTGTACTTGACAACCTCAGTAATAAGACCACCTCATCATGTCAAGTACGTCCCAACATAGCTAAGGTGTACTTCATGACGTCATTAATAAGACCACCTCATTATAGTGACCATGTCAAGTAGGTCCCACACATAGCTAAGGTATACTTGTCAAGCTCATTAATAAGATTATCTCATTTAAAGTGATCAACTCAAGTAGGTCTCAAACATAGCTCATGTGTATGTTGAAAGATCATAACGTCCATGTTAATTAGGTCCCAAGCCTTAGCTAAAGTATAATTATATACTTCATGCATAAAACAAGTACCATTTTACGTAGCTAAACACCACCAGACCTTTAACAGTGGCTGAATTTGAGCAGTGTCATAATCAAAAAAAATATATATATGTTGTTTTATACTGAGTAGTGGTCAAGTTTGAATAGTTGTTGCATCAATTTTGTGAACAAGTGTAATAAATGCTAACACAAGTACAGTGAAACCTCTATAACCCAATGCTCAAAAGATTGTATATTTTATTAAGGCTAAATCTGAACTAAAATTATAATCAAGGTTGCTTGACTATTAAGGTATAGTATTAAATGATTCGGGGATGTGCCCACAGTGATTGGGACCAGCTTCCACTGAATTACAACAATATTGCCACCACTACTCATCATAATATACCAACTGCTACATATTCACCACTAACTTATGCAAGTATATAGCTAAGGCCACTCCAAATAAATTCTCTGTTTCCCGTCCTGGACTCAAGCATATTTACATGCAGGCGGGCAATTCATTTCTATTATTTCATTATAAGATTGGCAGCTTTTCAAGCCATTATTTGCCTGGTACAACCATAAAAGCATGCTTAAGTTGTTCCTTCCTTTTTAAGTTGCAAAAATAGCATAAACGTGAAGTTTGTGCTGACTTAATAGCACTGCTGACACTGTTTCAAAATGGCTTTTACTGAGTCTGTCAGTATGCAAGAATAACTGGAAAATAATGGAAGAATACGGAATAATGGAATATTTAGAGCTCACAGTAACTAGATGTGGGCAGTGGACGGGAAACAGAGAACTTATTTAGAGTGGCCTAAGACCCCACACATTTTTTCCTAAATCCCTAACCTTGTGTCTTGTATTCTAAACCTGCGTACATCCTTGATGATTGATGGAACAGGCAGTACAGTGTTAGACTACTCATAACAGATGTGTCCAACCATAAAAAGAGGTTTCACTGTAGTGGAGCTCCACAGATGTTATACCAAAAAAACACTATTTCTATAGTACACAAGTAACAATATTTTCAAATCCACTTAGTAGCTACATATTGTAAAACTAGTGACATGCATGCAGACCTTCAGATCTGGTCGCTGTAAAGATAACATAAACATTTAGATACCCAAAGTCTATCATTACAGCTCTCAATAGTCACATATTACACATTCAGTTCCCAACTGTGTTTATTAGTTGTGACACCTTCTTACAAGTGTCCTTCTATCCTTTCATGCCTTCACCTTGGCCTTCACTCGAAGTTTTCAGCGATCGAGTCACGCCAGTGTTGTGAAATGACAGGCGGGTGGCAGGGAAGAATTGTCCATCCAGGTAGATCTTGTCCGTATTTTACAACATCTTTGAAGACGACCAACACACTTAATACAGAGGGGCTAACAGTTTCAGTGTGACCTTTTCCTTCTCCGCAAACAATGTTGCTTTCCGTAAAACAAAGAAAAACGGTAAGTTCACAAAACATGAAAAATTTTCTAAGTCAGAAGTGCGTCCAAAAAAAAAATTCGCTGCAGCCGGAGCAAATCTGCAGAGATCTTTCGTGCCATGAGATATAGCAAGACCTGGACTATGGAAGGTAATCCGTGCCAAAAATGAACTAAATAAATAAATAAAAGCATATTGTAAAACCAGAAAAGCGGCGCGAAGCGCCGCTTTACCGTTTATTAACCATATCCCAACAAAACACGAACTGGCCGCATATAGATCTATGTAACGCGCTCCAGTTGTTTCTCTACGCATCTGTCTACAGCTCTTGCAAAGGTGAAGGGATTTCCAAGAATGCGAAGAATTAATGGCCTGCAGCTCAGCAGACTCCATGAGATTCCAAGATACAGCCCGAGACGCACCTTCCGAGACGTTTACAAAGTGAGTGAAGGTGGTGAAGCTTCAGTATGTCCTGGCCAAAATGTAGGGCCAGGTAAATTTTTGCATTGGGCGAGATCAAATTTGACGGGCCGGGGGGGTCTGTTTTTTTTTGGGGGGGGGATGGGTTTTGTTACAGGCGCCTTGTTTGCATACATGCTGACATAAGGTCTGTTGTGTAAATATATTGGTACCTGCTCTATGTTCTCCACATTAACAAAATTAATAGTGCTCTGGCCCAGCATTCATGTATGTGGCATGCATTGTAAATCAATTTAGTACATGGTCTTGCACACAGATTAGAGGTCACCATCGACGATAATGATTTTTCAAGTCACTCTAGTGTTACTAGCATGCTAAGCACACTCAACTTACCTCCTTTACAACAAAGAAGAGAGAGATCTAAACTTATAATGATGTATAAAATTATTATTGATCTTGTTGATATTCCCAATGATTACTTTACCCCTAATGATTCACGATTAAGAAAAGGATACTACAAGCAACTGATGACAAAAATTGACTCAAAGAAATTTTCCTTTCCCCCTCAGTGATTAAACTTTGGAACCCCCTCCCTACATAGTTAATTCTCCTTCCCTGGATAGTTTTTGTAATAACTTAAGTGATTATTATATCTGTGCATTATAATCATTTGTGATTTCTCCACAGTACTTATACAACCAAGTACTAAGAATAATAAGAAATGCAGTCGAGATTATGTCATAAATAATAATGTAATGTTTGAGAAAACTATGAGGCCTGGAGACATAAACTAACCGGGGATAGATTCGTCTGTGAATGAAGGCACAACCATATAATAATTATGCCTGTTCATGCTGATGATTTTAATGTACATGTAATTCTATATAATGTCCCATGCTTTAATTTCAGAATTTACAAACATCTGAGTGATTGCAGGAGAGCCAGAGGCCACCTTACACGTAAACAACAATATTACAAGTATGTTTTAATCTTTGTATTTTTAAGTCCAGCATATGCGCCCCAGGCGTCATTGCCAGAACAACCAGCTGATACCAGCTTGCTCATGAACAACAAGGTAAAGAGTAGCTATGTTTCAATGTTTTACTTTTATTGTACATCTTCATTCTTCACCTGGCTTGCTAGCTGGAATTTTTTCCACCTTTAGTTACTAATAATATAGTCTGTTACCATTGGACCTTATCCGCAATGATGTCAGACATGTAAAAATGGCCATGATAGTTGTGGGACTTTCGTAAAATTTGTATGGGAGGATTTTTGAACAATGATATCTCAGCCAAGATAGAAGATATCGAACTCTAACCTGCAGGTATGGTTGTAAGGTAACTGAGCGAATAACAGTCTAGCATTAGTTTGAAAACCACCCAAAAATTGCTTCTACGTATTTATTGTAATGTATTATATCCATCCATACCTGAGGGTTAGAGCCTGATATCTTCTTTCTTGACTAAGATATGATCGTTAAAAAATTCTGAGGTATGCACTGAGATTTGGGTGCTCCACTAGCGTATTACAGTAAGTTAAGTAAATGTGTAGCAATCCAGGCTGGTCCCCTGAACATATCAGGTATTCTCTCTGTCCAGTAATAATACTGAAATGATGTGGGTATGCAGCTACATGCTTCTTGTTTGTTTGTTTTTTTTAAACTGAACATGCGATTGGTTAGTAAAAAGTGCATGAACTGCTAATTTTGACTGATTGCAGTGCTAAACAGATTGCAGTGATTGTCACTGCATGCATTGGACGGCTCTACTCAAGATTGCTGCATTTAAAAGAGTTTGTAACAGTGGCGTACATTGAATGGATGTTGATAATGCCAATACAGAGTCCTCTATTAGCACCCGAATTTATTAAGATACAATGTGACACGAGGGAAACCGACTGTAAACTCATTAAAATGGAATCAGCCTAGGGAGTGGAATGTGATCTGTGATGTGGACTATTAACACAGTTGAATGAATCGCAGTGGTTGGAATTTTGCTTCAGGTACGTACAGTAAGTGTAGTGTAGTGTGGTGCAAGACTTCCTGGAGCAGTGTGGAGTGGGTAATCATGAGAGACAATGCCTACATAAACGTGGTTTGACTGATCACGTTGACATAGAATCCTTCAAACTTCTCTCCAAGGGGAGTAGAAAATACTGCTATCTATACAGCGTTGTTAGTTTGCCAGCTGTCATCAGTCAGCACATAGCCTGCAAACATGATGTAACTGATCCGCATGGGACTGAGGATACGAGCAGATATTGAGTGTGCAATACTTTTGCCCCTTTTCTGTTACACCTGGTGATCTGATCGTTTTGTTCAATTTTTGGAAAAGGTCTTCCCTTTCAAGGGGGAGACCAGTCACTGAAGTCTTTATTTCTTGTTATGTTTTACCCATTGTTACCAATTGTTAGGTGTTAGATAACGACAGCTAATCTATAGCAATGTGTAACTCCTATTGTAGTGTGATCTGTGCAGTAAGTGTAGTGTAGTGTGATATGTACAGTAAGTGTAGTGTAGTGTGATATGTACAGTAAGTGTAGTGTAGTGTGATATGTACAGTAAGTGTAATGTAGTGTGATATGTACAGTAAGTATAGTGTAGTGTGATATGTACAGTAAGGGTAATGTAGTGTGATATGTACAGTAAGTGTAGTGTAGTGTGATACGTACAGTAAGTGTAATGTAGTGTGATATGTACAGTAAGTGTAGTGTAGTGTGACATGTACAGTAAGTGTAGTGTAGTGTGATACGTACAGTAAGTGTAATGTAGTGTGATATGTACGGTAAGTATAGTGTAGTGTGATATGTACAGTAAGTGTAATGTAGTGTGATACGTACAGTAAGTGTAGTGTAGTGTGATACGTACAGTAAGTGTAATGTAGTGTGATACGTACAGTAAGTGTAGTGTAGTGTGATACGTACAGTAAGTGTAATGTAGTGTGATACGTACAGTAAGTGTAATGTAGTGTGATACGTACAGTAAGTGTAATGTAGTGTGATACGTACAGTAAGTGTAGTGTAGTGTGATATGTACAGTAAGTGTGATGTAGTGTGATACGTACAGTAAGTGTAATGTAGTGTGATACGTACAGTAAGTGTAATGTAGTGTGATACGTACAGTAAATGTAATGTAGTGTGATACGTACAGTAAGTGTAATGTAGTGTGATACGTACAGTAAGTGTAGTGTAGTGTGTAATTGTGTGCATGTGTGTATGTATGTCATGTAGTTTGCTTAATAGTCAACTAAATTAAGTATATTGTACACCAAATAATTATTGTTCAATTATTTTTACACAGGATGAAGAGGAATATGGCATAGACTAGGAAGGTCCTCATGTACTTGACAATGATGATGTAAACTTAGTGCAAGTTCCTCATATTCCTTGCCCACTATCTGATGAAGCCTACTATCTGTTACTTTCCTCGATAAATCCACTTGCTGAGTCTGAGGTGTATGCTGAGGATTGTATGTCAGAGTTCTACAGTTTGTTACAATGTACCAAATTGTGTAGTTAGGTATTATGTGTACTGCATGGTTGTTCTGAAATCATTAAGTTAAAAAACACTATTGATGTTATGCCATGCCAAGCATGATACTTTAAAGTGCTAATATCTAATTATAAAGTCAACCAACTCTCCGCTGCATGTGATGTTCGTAATATACATTTGTACATGCTGGAGTAGCTATTAAGCAATTTGTATAATATTATATTGTAGCAATGAAATCTGTAGCTCTCTGTTGTAGGAGATAAGAAATAAAGTTTATTGAAATCACCTTATAGCCCTATGTAACCTGTACCAATTAAAACACTTTATGGCTGCTTTAACAGATACCTGCTCTTTACTTGTGGCTGCAAAAGAATTCAGCTATATATATGTGCATATTTGGAAAGCACTATATTGTTACCCTCCAGGCACAAAATTACATATAAACTTTTTTTTGTTGAAAAGCTGATGCTTGATTGTGTATGGAGTTCGACAGTATGATGAATTAGCACTGTAATTTTTTATTGGCAACTATATGTCTATAGATACTGTGCTTTAAGTAAAGTACAGCAGCTTTACTGATATAATCTAACTAGGACACTTAATTTGTAAAATATAGTTGCAAAATACTTGTGCTGTATAATTCAAAATACACGTACTGTGTGTGTACTCATAGTGTGCCAGTAGACAGTACAATGGACTTTTGTTTCAGTATATAGAATACATTTTGAATGGGTATTAGACATTTCAGAGCCAAGTTTAAAGCTTAGCATTCTACAAAGTTAAGTATACTGAAATAGTGTAATTAGCCACATAGCAATAGAAAATTTTTCACATAAAACATGGACACATACCAGTCACAATATATTACTCTACATAACATACCAGTCCTGCACCGTACAGCTATGGCAGGTACCAGTGCTAAGATAAAAATACCTTCACAAGATATATAGCATTTATGTCTCAGTCACGTTTTGCCATTAAAAATATCTTATAGGCATGCAGTGTAGATAAAATTATATATATGTGTATATACATTTGTTAGTACTGAACACAGTTACATGGAATATATCAATGGTAGTGCCAGAACAATTGTGTGACAGGTTCAGAGGATCACCATATTTAAAAAAACAAAATGATTGCGCACGTAAGGTTCGTGGATGTGAAGTTTACATATACATCCTATGCACAAAGTCTTCATAGTGCTTGTCTTCAAATTATGTAATGTCGCTGCAGTTGGTTATCAAGATGCACAATTAGCCATATGGCAAGCCACTACAAGTAATATTAAGCAAACCTGCAGAAAAAATTGGCTGAAGTTTATGGTTTTGCAATGATGTTTAACTGAACAAGTTGCCCTCAACATTGCACAGCTAACCACTATAAATTGTTAGGCAGATTTGTGCACAAATTTAGGTTTATGTACAAGCATGAAAGAATTACAGTGTTTCATTTAGTAGGTGTTTAGCTGTAAAGCCACCTCCATGCAACTTTGACCTTTGCACATTAATTAATTAATTAATACAGTATGATGTTTAGAAATTGTAAAAAATTGCAATTAGTGTGGGTATTGAAATAAAGGGCACACTACAAGGAGCAATTTAACATTTGGATCGGATCTGTATAAAAGTTATGCTTACTTTTCCATGTTCAATTATCATACTAAACAAAATGGTACCATTCTACAAGTGATAACGTAGGTTATCATTGCATTCTCCACCACACTGGCATAGGGCAGCACATTGTATAGAGCTGTTTTTATTCACTTGAACTGTCTTCTGCACCTTTTCTTGCATCCACAACTCAGTAGCTCCTTGGATGAACTGCTGGCTACTGGAAAAGTTGTCCATAATGGCTTCTAGTTATCTAGATCGGTGACCATCTCATAAAGGCAAACTTTGTGAAGCACATCATGATGCAATGTCATGTACCTTTTCAATGCATATTTCAATTCTGTATAGTTATTCTTACCATCTCTGGACCAGTCACCATCCAACACCTGAGAGCTTCAGAATTTTATGTAAAACCAATAGTTCCACTGTCACACTTTGTACAGCAGCATTGTGTTGCTCATGAGCCTGGTCAATTGCCAATGAAAATATATACTCACTTGGTTTTGTGGACTGCAAAATAGCAGTTGCAGGATGTGTCATGTTGAGATTAACCATTCTTGAATATGAACATAGTTGGTAGCTATGTTTCAAACTAGCATGACACATCCTGCAACTGCTAATAGCTTAATTGTATATCTTGTTGAAGAAGTCTTGGTAGCTATGTTTCAAACTGAAGAACCATAGTGTAGTGATTCTATATACAGAGAGATATCTGCTGTATAAAGAGACTTACATAATCAAGACAAGGAGCTCCAAATTCAGTACTGTATACACCAGAACTGAAATTGAGGACTTCCTTGTCCACCACACTTCAAATGATTCTTGCTGCTCTGTTGACTCCAGTGATTCAACGTATAAGCTGTGAGACTTCTTCAACAAGATATACAATTAAGCTATTAGCAGTAACTTGGTGTGTATAGTCTGGTCCATGTATATAACATGTGAAACTTTTATGAAGGAATCAGCTATTCCCGTAGAAGCCACTTTGGCTTGAACAAGAGATTCTACCCAACCATACAGTCTCCAATTACTTTGAGTACAGTCATCTTAATAAATTACGTAATCCACCAAGAGTTATAACAAAATAATCTTCTCTGGCCAATTCCATTGTATCAACTTTGAAATTGCATATAATGGTTGGTCTAAAGTAATTACTGGTACTTTAACAGAATTTAATTTCTGTACAGCTTGTTGAATGACATCCATGGAGTGCCTTATCATCACTACTGACTTGGAATCCTCATTGAATAATGGCTGCATAGCTGTAGTAGTGGGTATAAAGAGCCTGATGGATATTGTTGACTTGCATGATATGCAGCCCAAGATATGTTGCTATTTTGAATCTTGATCAATACTCAGAAATTTTCTTTAACTTGATTAAGCTTCTTATTAACAACAACATTCTAATGCAGTTAGCTTTTGATTGTAATAGCTTCACCCAAATCTTTTGTAGTGCCTGATTAAAATCTTGGTACTGAAATCACTTTGAAAAAAGTGGTCAGCTTTGGGAAATGAAACATCCATTTTCGATTCTACCAATGGTTGAACATTGGTGTATGATGCTGGGAGTTCCAATGGTGCCTTTGTTCTGGATGACTAATCAATCACACAACCCTGTTTGTGGACACAAGTTTCATTTTCAAAGTTAGCATGTTGGAATTGTGAAAAGAATCTTGAACTAGGGTTGTGGTCAATCTTGTCAATTGCTGCTGTAATAGAAACTCCGTCATGTAAATTCATAGTACATGCACACGGAGCACACCACATTTTCAGAATGATATTGCCCACATTCACTGCTATTGATATTTCCCATTACATGGTCATATGAAGTGGACAATCCCAGTTCAAATAGTGACTCTGTTAGATCACACTCCTGTGTTCTTGCATGCATAAACAATCCCACTTCAATTGGAAGTGGAGTCTGCTCTGATAAATACTCGTATTCTTTGCAAACAGAAGTGTTATAATTATTGCATGTGACAAACTGTGTTGGACTTAATGTTGGGGTTATTGTGAATCATATCTGCTAGTGTCAGTAAATAGACTTGATTTGGCAGTCATGATCAAATGAGTCAGTAAACTTTGCTTGCATTTCTAAGACATTTCTTTGTACAATCTTGGCTGCTCTTGCCAGACATATAGCATCATTGTCAAAGTCCAACTCACATGCTTTAAGCAGAACTGGACCCAGATCATCATTAAAAGTAAGGAACACATCTCGTCTTTCCTTGTTGGCTTCATGCTCTGGAAATTGAGCTAAAATGCTATTTTTGAGGTCAGCACTGTGAGTATGACTATTTAGTTAAACACCAAGTTGCAGACAAATATAAAGTTTGATAGCTTAAAAACTGGAGCCACATTAGCACTCACTCTTATATCATCAATGTATGCCACCAATTCTGCCAAGGCAATGCCAAGATTAAAATTATCACTTTGATCACAATTATCTTTAACATCTAATGCAGCTGCCCTGTTGTAAAGTGACTGCAGTCATAGCCATGCCTATTTTTTTAATAATGCCTGTAGATTTAGACTGTTTGGATGAAGGAAATGGCATGGAAGCAGTAAAGCAGCAATAATATATAATCAGGTTATGTGGCACAAATCATGCTACAATAAATTCAGTGCAACAAAGCTAAAGAAAGCAGAAAAAATGCTCTATAGCAGATGAACCTAAGCTTGAGATTGTTCCTTGCAGAAAGTACATGCACCAAAGCATACTGATAGTAAAGGCATCTGCTTTTCTGCTTTAAAAGTATATAGATCTGAATCACTCCATAAAGCTACAACCTGGACTCATGTGTGTGAAAATATGCACACGATCTTCAAGATGAATGTCTTTCATTAGCTAAGTTGAGTGCTGGAGACATGATTGTATTGGAAGTTAAATATCATCCTAAATGTTTGGCGTACCTTA
The DNA here is from genome assembly GCF_963678975.1 of Dysidea avara. Lineage (NCBI taxonomy): Eukaryota > Metazoa > Porifera > Demospongiae > Dictyoceratida > Dysideidae > Dysidea > Dysidea avara. Next base: position 44,845,513 of record NC_089272.1, read on the forward strand.
CAATTGCTTCCATGGCTAAACAGCTGGTATTAACAGGTTTGTATACAGTAAGTGGCAATAATTAAGTTTTAATCTTTAATTTATCAAGTATGGTATATTCACTAGCTATATATACAACATACACTGCATGGCTGCATACAACTGGCAGATAAGTTTAGAGGTAGCTATAACCAACAGGCACTTTCAGGACTAATTTTCAAATAATCACACTAGCTACACATCATTCTGTAACCTGTTTCACAGTATAGCAGCCAGAACATGTGGCAATCAAGTAGCTAGATAACTTATGTATTGATGTTTGTTTGTTATGACAACCATAAATCTCTTGAAAAGCCAAAGCATGAAAGAACTTTTATAAACAGCTACAACTTGGTCACAGGGCTGTGTAAGCTATGCTTGTTTTGCAGGAAGATCCATTAAAACTGTGGTCAGACGTTGGGAACTTGAACCTGATACTACAAGGTTAGTGAGTTACTTTGGTTACTAGTGACAGAAGGAAAAATGGTAATCTAGTCAGCATGAAAACTTTTAGTTGACAAAGAAACCTGGAAATTATATATTGAGTACTGTGACTGCTCTATTAGAATTCTTGGCTGCTCTATTAAAGTATTTCAATCTTTTCAACTCAGCGCCCTTAACTTTTTCCAAGTCACACATACTTAAGCTAATGCCTGTAATAATAATACTAGTCCACACAAATTGGAACTCTAAATTATACATACAGGCGAGTGACCATCAAGCCAAAGATGTGCAATGTATTATTTCTATTGGATTGTGCCTGTACTTTAATACTGATCAAAATATTGGCTCCATTAGAAGTGTTTAAAAACAGGTATTTTATCACATTTTGCTGATTGCATCTGTAAATGAAATACAGCCATGCGATGCAAGCAAAAAATGAAGATTTTGAATGCACTTGTATGCTTTCCTGACCAGCTAGAAATAGGTTTACAACCTACGTAGTTTAAGTTTCAAAACATGCCCTAAGGCAATCATTTTGATGTGACACCATATCTCATATATGATTTAGTATACCTTACTCAACTTCCACAGAAAATTTGGTGCTTTTATCACAAAGTGAACAATTTCATCAAAATTTGTTGCTTAGCCACAAAACAAGAAAGATTAATATAATTAATTAATTGACGGAATTGCAAGGCTAAAACTATTAACTAAAAGTTCATATTAAAATAACACTATTTACTGTACTTGTTATGGTGCCCCCTAGTGCAACATGGCTATGGTGTAATGGACTCTGTTACATGCACTATACTTAATTGTTTTGTGAGAGCACAATACAGTACAACACAGCAATATACAATGCATGCATAGTGTGTAGATAAGACATACAGATGCAGTATATGGTATGACAATGTAATAGCAGCACAGCAGATAAAAGTATGAAATTCTCACATAGCTATATTACCTGCATGGTGAAATGTAATTTGAGATGTGAATTAAGCCATAGCATGCAGCTTTGGTGTCTTTTATATAAAAGTGGTATTTGTCTTTATAATATATGATAGTTTCTTATTTAATGCAAGATATATGGTTCACAGCTTGTGTAACCATGCATGCAGTCTTGACATTCAAGCTAGCTTTCTACCAAATAACTTATTCTTTAAGTAGAATGTTTGATTGAACAATGTGAATATATAGCTTCATTCCAATGTCATGACAAGCTGCAAACTCATATATATGTATATTTAGAATCATATTAATGATCAAATATAATATTGATGTTACCATCTAATATCTTAGCCACTGCATATATTATTACTTATGAAATACCATTAATTTTTTGTAAATAGATTACTGGTATTGGTAAAATGAGACTTACCTTTTGTAAAGATACTGTACACACACATGTCCCTATAATATACAGGTTTATCTATACCAAACAGCATTAACTTAGCCATCCAGGCCATCTTTGGCTTGATATATGCATACCATGACTCTCTGTGCTTCTTAACATGGCAAGCTAATGACCTGGATGACACCTCCCTTGATCAGCTTTTGGATATGACCATCCCTTGCTCATCTATTCAAATGCAAAGTTTCAGCATATTTACTATTGGGCACTTTTATAGCTTCCCCAATACATTTTCTATTGATTATACTTGTCAGATTCTTTGAGTGCAATATGATTGGTAATTTTAATGGCTCTGTATCTAATATCAAATAGTATGAATTAAGCAAATGTTATACCAAGTTTGGTGCATGCTTATATCAAAAAATGAATGATATTTTTGCTTAGCCGCTCTACTAAGATTTAGTTATGGTTATATTCTCTTTGTTGTTTCAGTTTTAGCTATAGCTATCTTCTTTGTTTCTTTACTTAAACCTTTTAGTTTTAGTTATAGTGTATAGCAATGTTTTCATTTTAGATATGTTATAGTTTAGTCATCCTTTTTAGATTTAGCGATGGAAATTACTCTGTTTTTCTTCAGTTATATAATTTTTAGCTATAGTTTTAGGTAATTAAAACATACATACCTATATAAGTTACTGAAAATACTTTTAGTTTATGTTATACATGCATGGTGGCACCATGTCATATAGTGTGACATTGTGATACACAGCATACTATACCGCAGAATATAAGAGGTGTCATCTGTAACACAAGTTACCATACAGCAGAATATAGTTGTGTCATATAGCTAGTGGGGCAGTGCAACACAAGCTACTATACAATGGAATAGTACCCGTCATATGCTGACACATATTACCAGGATTTCAGAATTATCCTTAAATATTGTGTAAAGAATACAAAGAATTACTTATTACAACATCACAAATAGAAGATGACATCATAAGCAATTATTTACTTATTTACATGCTTTTTAATGCAGACAAAGGGCTGCATTAAAGGTCTGTGGACATAATAATATCCGCTTTGTAGCTAGTAACTTGTAACTAGGAGTAATTGTTTGAAAAGTAACTAAGTTACAATGGTAACTAGTTACAATAGTTACATTGTAACTATAACTAATTATACTTAAAAAGCAAGAACACTTCAATTTTTGTGCCATATATGCTACAGCCACATTAAGCCGTGTACTGTTCTTTATGATTCAGCTTGAGTATATAACAGATGTAGCAATAATTAAAACTGATCTAAAATAGCCACAGAATTGTTATTTTAAGCACATATATGTATAGCATCCCTTAATGATTTATGCAGAGCTGGGGGTAACTAGTTACTTTTGTAACTAAGTTACGTAACTGATTACTTTTAAAGTAACTAGTAAAATAACTTGCTATATGATCCTACCAACTTTCACGTTTGTATGTAAAACCCATGATTTTTCACAAATCTGCCTAACTATAAATTGAGGTAACTTGTAGTAAGAGGATCCCCACACTATAATTAAATATGCAAGTGAGCAATGATTACCTCACCATGCCACAATTACTGGCTTTATGATGATTACTGATTGATTGATTATTAATTTAACCCCTGAACAACCAGCAAAGCCGTTCTTCCTTGTTGGAGTAACAAAAAGACATTTACAACAAATATACATACAGTTACAGAGACAATTAAGTGACAGCACAAAGCAAATACAAAAACAAGAACAACATTAATCATAATTATTTAAAGAATCAGTTCATTGATTGTAGTATGAATGTTTTAGCACCAATGTAGAAATTGTTTTTTCCTTAAGCTTAGATGGCAAAGAATTCCTCATTTGAATGGCTTTATATCTGAAAATATTTTGAGTGAAGTGACAACAGGTGGAATTCGCAAACACACTGGAGTTCTGATGTCATAAGTTGTGTGATTTCCAGATATTATAGGGGAAGAAGTGGAATACCTCTAATAGAGGTGTACTGGCTGTACACAGATGCATCAGAATTCAACTAGTTGGGAGAATTTCATCCACTGAAGTACTCTGTAATATGGTCAAACTTGCAGAGATTAAAAATTAACATGATTCTGCAGCTGCTGAACATGTTGCATGTACCCGTGGTGTAATGATGTACCCCAAACTGGAAGGGCATAGTGTAAATGAGATGAAACACCCACCAGTTATAGTTTACCAGATGCAGATAATATGACATCTTTTTACAAACTTTAACAACATGTTCTTTCCAAGTCAAGTGGCAATCAAAAAATTTGCCTCAGATGTCTGTATCTTTCAAAGTAATGTTGTTGATAGTTATATTGGGTAGTGAATGAGATAACGTCCCACATGCAGGGTGAACAAAACCACACAACACAAGACTTGCCTACATTGAGCTGCATTCGGTTAAAGCCAAGTGTTTATTAGTTTTAGTTGGTGTTTCTGCAGCAACCTGAGCAGAATTAGGCCCTGAGGTGGTATCATCAGATATATATATTGCAGTAAAACTCCTTCAGTAATGGTAGAAGGTAGCAAATTCATATACACCAGGAAAAGTAAAGGGCCCAGATCACTCCCTTGAGGAATTCCTCCTTTCATCAGACTCCATGATGAGAACTCACGACTATTTTTGACACAGAATGATTATTCAATGACTCAAGTTACAGAATGATTATTCTAGTGCTGAAATAGAAATCACCTGTTATGCATGGGATTAAGTGTATAGTTTGCACCATGTATATATCCCAGCTGCCATTCAAAGGATCATACTGTATGCATGTATAGTAATTTACACCAAATTTTTTGTGAGTATATACATTATAATAAATAGCCTATTTTGCCACATACATGCAGTATACACTGGACCCATGCATTGTATTATAGATAATAGCTATATAGGGTATACTTGTCACATAATATAATTTCCAAGTACTAGTATTAGCTACATAATTATTATATAATGTATCTGTCTCAAAATGTCATGACATGTGTCCCAAAGGGTCAAGTGTCCATCCAGGTCATTAGCTTGCCATGTTAAGAAGCACAGAGAGTCATGGTATGCATATATCCAGAGTTGGGGTAGTTACTTCAGAAAAGTAACTAGTTACTAGTTACGCGTTGCTTTTATCCCATGTAACTTAGTTACAGTTACTTTTCAAAAGGTAACTAAGTACTCTAGTTACTAGTAGTTACTTTTGTGGTATAAATCATGACTTGTTTTTAGCTTTTGTAACATGAATTTTGCTCAGATATGCAACACAAAAAACAGCCAAGCTGTGAAAAAATGATGCAGACTTAAAAAGCCTGGGTAAAAAAGTTGTGAAATCAAAGGTGGCAACCAAGAAATGGCTGCAACGATGTTGATGCTAAAATTTATTAACAATGGCTGTGCATATTAAACTTTTTTAGCATTAACATCATTGCAGCCGTTTCTTGGCCGCCACCTTTGATTTCACAACTTTTTTCACCCAGGATTTTTAAGGCTGCACCATTTTTCACAGCTTGGCATGCTTAATATGGTGAATATTGCAGTCATCTTGTTTGTTTGTAAAGCCTTGATAGGTGTATGACTTGACTCAATATCAGAAAACATTGTGCTTTATAAAGATTTTATAAAATTGATGGTCAAAAGGGAAGCAACAAATTTCAAATTGGACAAGTGACATTCATTTCCTGTGAAGTGCATATCATGATTGATAGTTTATGAATTAGGCCACACCAAGTCATATCTTAGGTTCAGTATTTTTAGAAGTGGAGCCACCTCCAACTTTGATATTTTGTGACCTTTTCACATTAAAGAATAATTTAATTCATTTATTAAGTGGTCTTTAAAATTGATATTGATTTCACCCATTTTATGCTCAAAATAGTGTGACCTTTGTCTATATATCACCCATACAACACTCAATTTGTTCAAACTAAGTGCCAAATTGAAGATCTTTATCCAAGAAACAACAAGTTCATAGCATATTCAATGGTAATTTTTACCAGCAGCAAATTTATATAAATCCAACCGCCTAAACAGTTACATCCTTCATCTACATTCTTTGTTTGCCATTCAATTTTATAGCTAACCATGAGTACTGCAGATAACATTATGCAACCAAAAGTGGAGAGATATCCAGGGGTGTGGCATGGGCGTATGTGCCCTCCTCTCATTAAACAAACCTCATGATTACATGTTCTATCAATAATTTAAACTACAATGGGGGTTTCTGTAATACTAACAGGACTTCATTTTAAAAAAAGGGAGGGGTGTTCACCCGGCCTTTTGACAAACTTCTTAAATTCTAAATCAAAATCTCAGTGAAACTTGTATGCTATTTTTATTGCTCTGGAAAATGCTTATTTGAATTTGTTCACCTTATAGTTAGCATATACATTTGCAAACATGGAACATGTTTTGGTAAACTACAGAACTGTGAAACACAAATTGTGTAGTTGGATAAGCCCTCATACTCCCCCACATCTTGGGTGTGTCTCTCTAAAGACAAATATTCAAGGGGATACAAGATGTAGGTAGTTCAGGATCATAGACTCAAACAGACTACAGAAGTGTCTATGCTACGGACATAGATCAAGGATGCATGTGATATTATACTGCAGTCTATGCTACAGATAATATTGTTGGTTCATTGCTTTATCATCACTGTGAGACACTTACTACTCAAGCTGATTTAAATTCTCAGTTTGGTGTTACACTATTTTACCTATTTTGGTATAGACGTGGCCAAAATGTACTCTCTGTATTATAGTGTTTCTACTGAGAACACTGTTGTGACAGTAGATATCATGCATCAAATGTAGCTAGTTACCAGCCAAAACAATGATGTCAAATTGATCATAACCGGCCATATATTTTGGAAAGCTAAATCTTTTTCAGGAGTTTCCATTGGGTTTTCAGAAATAATCTTTTTCCCTTCTGCTAGCCTTAGTAAGCATGATACTTGAAGGTCCCAATCTTAAAGACCAATGTTAAGACACAACCTTGCAATCCATTGCCTATCTATTCAAATTCAGATTGTGGCACTGATTCCAGGTTTTTGGGTGTGGCCAGCATGGAATACCTGAAATGCACTGCCAGAGCTCACTGTTACTATTGTATCATACACCAAATGATCCAATGGAATATGGTACACACATTATTCAGACGTTTGTCATATACATCCTGCTGTATGACAGGACTAGTAAATGCGCAGACATTAACAATTTACAATGGGAACTGCAGATCTCACCAACCAAGGCTGCTTTAGAACAGAGGGAGCTATTTGTCAAGGAGGCTACGTATGGAGTAGTCACTGTTACAGGGACTTGTATGGCAGTGAAACAGATATGGTATTAGTATATAAACTACAGAATCTATATGTAAGTAATTGTAAACTATAGAACTCATGTACAAGGTTCATCATATTATTTGTTTTGCTTTTCACGGTTTTAGTGGTATACCTAAAAATGGGTGGGGCTTCCAATGGCCTTATTAACCAGATAGCTATGTTTATCACTGTAATATACATGCAATTGTTTTCTTACAGTCTAACTAACACACTACTGTAAAGTTTACCTTGACCATATGTACATAATATCAAGAGTTAATAATAAAAACTCTTGATAATATATATAGAGGATAGCAATTATGGTTTAAATAGATATCTCCTAGTATGTTTCCCTACCTTTAACACTTCTAAAATTAAGTAAATGAGAGCATCTACATGATTGCATAAAACATCAATGAGTTTACAACTGATAAGAGTCTAATATTGTAGTCGCTCATACAAAGTTATACATGAAATAATGTTCTCAATGTAAATGCTGCACATAGAGTGCATTTTGCATCTGCTATACCAAAACAGGTAAATTACTGTAATTCTATATCATATGCAGTGTTGGGCAAGTTACTTTATAAAAGTAACCAGTTACATATTACTTGCAACTGAACTATTTAGTTAGTTACATATTACCCATAAAATAAAGTAACTATAATAATATTACATATTATATTACTTTGTGCCCACAGCCTTATCAAAAGGGGCATGGTCTGCATTGGCCCAATATCCAGATTTGTTTGTAAGGTGATCTGTGCCAAATTTGGTACCACTAAATGTACAATTGTTAGGCCAACATTTGTTAATACCTTGTTTCCTGTCACCTGCATTGGTAATTGTTATGGTAATTAGCATTTATAAATAAATATAAATTATTTGTATATTAAGTACGTCCAGCATTTGTCTATGAAGTTAGCATACCTCAGCACACAAATATGATTGTTTATTGGAGTTTCACAAGCAAAGCTAATCATTTCGCAGGTTGTTTGACCAAGAGTTCATAATCCAAGTAAGGGAGAGAGCATCTAACTAGAATACATCCAGAGTCAAGTAACACATTGAGCCTGTTCACAGAATAAAGCCTTGACCTCATCAACACTAATAAGCACCAATCAAGAGTTCTGTATTACCAGAAGTATTAATTTGATCAAAAGTAAACTTCACTGAGCTTAACACAATGACTTTGTACAAGCTATATTGGAAGCTGGATACTCTCTCCCTTACTTACATTATGAACTCTTGGTTTGACCCTACGGATGGTCCATTTCTCTTCACTGAGGCATCCAGCTGGCTATCTCATGCTTGTTTTGCAGTGCTTTCAAAAATAATAAACTTAGTTAATAATAACCACCCACCAGCACTAGTTGAATGTTCTTTCGGGACAGGAGACAAGGAATCAATATATGTTGGCCTTATGTATTTTCCCTCACAATACAGATTCTAGATGATGTGAAAGGTCAAAGCTTATTTTTGCCTCTCTGCCTGAAGACGATCGTAAATGCACAGTGCCACTCCCCTGACGGCTATACCGCCTGGCAGACTGTTAGAGCGCTAATCGGGTGGTTGTGCGAAGTTGCCCAAATCCAGTCATGGATTTTTCTTTCTCCCTTTTTCACCTTTCCAAACACACTTTCTGTAACAACTTTAAACAGGCTGTAGGTAGTCTCACATAGCCAGACCCTTTTCTTTCTTTTGTGTGGGGGCGAGAAAAGAAAAGGGTCTGGTGAACATAGTATAGCATCGTCGTTGGGCTATCCCAATATTGTAGGGATTCTACTGCGCAGCTTCCAGATTGTTGCTTGGCACGAATGACGTAATTTGCTAACATTAGCATCCTGTTACCATAGCTACTACTGAAATATCTATGGTAACAGGATGCAAATGCAGATCACTTCATTTGCACCCACAAACAATCTGGAAGCTGCACAGTAAAATCTCGGGATGGCCCAACGATGATGCTATACTATGTTCACCAAACCCTTTTCTTTCCTGCCCCCGCACAAAAGAAAGAAAAGGGTCTGGCTAAGCGAGACTAGGCTGTGGGACCAGGTGTCCTACAGTACTTGTGCTGTAAAGCCATAATAAATAAACTAATACCCATTAGGTTCCAAATGGGATACTAGTCACTCTCTAGAGTTCCTTGGATACACATACATGAAATTGACAAGGAGAAAACATGCTGACCGCCTGGCAGACTCCTGTAAGCATTCGAGCGTTAATCGGATCAGTGGCTGCAGGTTTGAGGCTGCCCAGGTCCAGTCATGGATGTTTTTTCTCCTTTCTCCACCAAAGAGCCGAGAGCACATTAAATGGTCTATCCAACATTTTATTGGCTTGATTTTTGTACTCGATATTAGTTTAGTTAACTTATAAGCTATATCCCTGTAGGGCTCACTCTAGGGACCTTCAAAGAGCGTCCTTGTATGTCTCAGTCATCACTCACACTCTAAAACCGGCCGAGCTGAAATTATCTCGAGCAGCGGCTTCTTGAATTTCACAGTGGGCTCTGAGAACCAACACTGCCATTAAATTTGCCATCTTGAGTACTAGCTGGGCCACTTAGGATTCGTGAATCGTAAGCCGGTTTCACACCTAAAACACAAGGAGTGCATTATCTAGATATTTTATTCAAGCGGCCTCCGGTCTTGTTGGGACATGGTCGAGAAACGGTAAAGCGGCGCTTCGCGCCGCTTTCCTGGTTTTACAATATGCTTTTATTTATTTAGTTCATTTTTGGCACGGATTACCTTCCATACTGGACACCTTCCAACACGCACACACTGTGACACACACGCACAGCCTAAAATACCAATTGCAAGCTGCCACTGAAAATTTTGGCCAAAATTTTCATAATAATACGCGCGTGCGTATAATTATTCACACACGTGTTCAGGCACCAGAAATTTTAAGTACCTTGACTATGCATGCAGTAGCAGGAAACCAGTGAGACTCGATGCCACCGAAGAAAAGAAAACGTTTTGATTTAGATGAGCTCGAGGCGGAAATTAGTGCAACTGAAGAATTGATTGCTACTTTAGATGATTGTGTAGAGCGATGTTTCCGTAGTGGAATACGCTTAGATACTTTTCCAGAAAACATCTTGATTGCTGTAACTGTTCTTAAGTATGGGTTACAGTTTGTACAGGATATTTTACTCGCATTTGAAGCTGTACCAGACAACTGCGGCCCGTGGCGAGAGGAGATAATCATACAGATGTTGAATTTTATGCAGAGAACAGAAGATGGTGTTCCTAGGAATTCCGAGCGTGCTTCGATTGTTCACAGCTTCTTGAAAATATTTTCTAAGAGAAAGAAGGCAAAAGGTCCTAGAGAAGCAACCAGAACCTTTTCTAGGATATTAAGTAATGAAAACACTAGCCCTGAAGTTGACTCGGCTCTGCAAACACCACTGTTATTCTCTGGTAGCATTGCACCTCCAACCAACTTATGTCTCGTCTGTGGAGGAAATCTGCATGTAAACAATAAGCCTACAATGGTGACTTTGTATCACATTGATGGTCCACTGCCCTTTGTAAAAGTGGAGCTGCGTTGCCGATCTTGCCAAATAAATTACGGCATAGCAAAATATGGGAATATCATGCATGGATACAGGTATTATGACCAGTTGGGGATAATAGAGGCCTCCAATACAGTATACATTGACCGCCTCTTGATGGAGATGTTTGTTGCTCTCAGGTATGCATAATGTAATATTATTGCGATCTTATGCGTATTGTGCGATCTATGCGTATTGTGCCATTGGCATATAATAACTATTACTTAATTGTTTAGCCACCATGGATGGTTATCCTTCACTGCTTTCAGTGAAGCATACAATGAGGCCATAAGAAAGTATGATAGTTGGAGTGCCGACAGCCTACTGGATACAGGTGCTGAAGTTATTGGAAAATGGAGACAGCACTTCATTTTACATTGCAGCGAAGATTTGCAAGGTGACAGGCTTATGTTTTTTTGATCAAACAAAGCTGGAGTTGAAGACTTCGTATATTTATTCACTGTGGTTTAGCTGTATCATTTAGTAAAGTAAAACTATAAAAAAAATAATATTTGGGGTCATGAAGGTTGTTGTTTCCTCCCAAAAATACTGACCAGAAACCAGTCTCATAATACCTTCACGATGCCTTGGCAGTATTGGTTTGGTACAATCAAGTGGCTATAACTGCTTTTAAAATAGCCTTTAAAAGCTAGCACTGTTATTGAATTTCTACAATTATAGAAAAATTAACAAACTCTTCTATATACTGACTTACTGACTGATTAGATAGCTAACCTTATACCTATACAGTATCTCATAATCTCAACCAACCCAATGCATATTGCAAATAACAATAAGGGTAGGTTGGTTTTTAGTTTATGAAACATATTATATTTACAGCAAGTATAACATTTTATGTCACGACTTTAGGCAACACACGTCTTGCAAAACCCAACTTAGAAACTGTAAATGACTCAGAATCTCTAAATAAATATAGAAACCCAATATCACAGCACATGTATCAATGTATCAATATTTTTCCCACTCTACACATGTATCAATGGCAGATCACTACAATGGATTTCTTACTAAAATTAATATCAACTAATCACAGTAAACAGTCAATTGAGAAGCACATGACTCAGGTTATTTCAGAAGTCCCTAAAAGGCTCTGTACTGAGCCCTTTACTATGTTAATAATACACTTCATAAGATCAAATCAACTTTAAAATTGTATATGGATGATAATTTGCTGGGTTGATGAAATTCAATTCCTTAAAATGTGAATATTTAAGAGTCAGTAATAAGTCCTCCTACACAGTATTTATAAACAACATTGTAATCCAACAGGTACCACAAGCTAATTACTTGAATGTACATACAGTGGAACCTCTTTATTCCGAACACCATGGGACTATGCTGAAGTGTCCTTATTTGTAAGGTGTTATGATTTCAGGGTCTAAACTGATGTATGTACACTAATACAAATTGGAGGTGTTCAATATACCTCAGCCTGTTTTCAGAAAAAAGGCTTTTATTATCAACACCAATCAATAGTTACCAGTAGAGTGTTAATTTGATCAAAGGTGAACTTGTTGATTTTGTACAGAGCATACTGAGGGTTAGATACTCCATGCAAACATATGGAACATTTGGGTTTCTTTATGCTTTTCAATATTTTTTTTGTGACTTAAATCATTATGTACAGTTATTGCCACTTACACCAAACTTTTTAAAAATGTTTATTTTTCTTCCCCCATTCTTTAACACCATTTACATCACTAGCAGTTATTAGCTGATGATGTATGGCCTGTGTTTGGCTCCACAAGAATGTTTGATTTATATAAGGTGGAACCTGTGTTTGAAAATTTAATGCATGGTTAGCTATATAGGTACTTGCTTGGTGGCGTATGCATTATATATTCTACGTGTATACACATCTAGACGGAGCATGGCAAGTCCAACAGAAAGGACCGAGTCTGGTAACGGAACCAAGTTTACTAACAGCGATGAGCCGAAAGTTCATTCAAGAAGGGTTTTGGAATGATGAGCTCCACAAAGAACTACTTGACACAGGGATGCCATTCACTTTCTACAAGCCAGAAGATCGAGAACGCTGTATGGTTCAATTTGGGGAGATGAGATTAAAGGGAACATATGATCATAAGTGCTATACAGGATGCAAAGAAAGAGGTTTGTGCACAACTACACTGCAGTGTACATGCTTTATCCTATACTGTTAAAAGTTACCTTACTGTATTATTTTTGGTGAAAAGAAATTTTAAGTGTGTATTGCATTATTTGTATAGGTTGTGGAAAGTTATTTGTAACTGATGGAATTTGAAAGCTGCAATACCCATTGTGCTTATACAAGGTTCCAGTACAAATCAAAGGAATGAAAATAAATTTGTCAGATTGTTGTCCCAATCAGCCATTGCATGGAAAGCCATTTTGTCAATTACATACTGAAAAGCTAAGATCAGTGGGTGTCCCTGAGGATCTCCTTGGATTTTTGAAACACTTTCAACATGCAGTTACATCCGATCAATCTGCAGTGTTAGGTAAGTGAGTAATTTAAGATGTTACATGCTGGGCTATAAGTCACAAGTCCACCCTACATGTTTAGATATCCTATTAACGAAACTGAGGCTTAATAACTGAACACAGACACTTTAGCCTAAGACACAGACATTTTTAGCCTAAGACACTTTAGAAACATTAAATGTAATGGTTATAATTAAGCCATAAAGAAGGCAACATACTAATATGTACATGTACATGGACTCCTGTATGATACACTTGACATCCACTTTTGTATATTAAATAATTATCTCAAACCTTACCAATTTTGCCCTTTCTCTGCAATACAGGAGCTGGCTGTGGTGCAAATGTGTAATGTAGGTGTGGCTAATCATTTGTGGTGAAAAGTGAATTCCAATGATGTCTACGAACATCAATGTTTTTTTAAATCTGGTGTCTGGTCACATTTACTGTGCTACAATATCAGCTAATGGTGTGTGCTTCTTGTAATGCGTGCTAACATAAATTATAAACTTGCATACTTTTTGTGCTAAACTTGCATACTTTTTGTGCTAAACTTACACAGAAACAATCTCTGAGGACCTGGATAGTTATTCTCAAGCTACCATTGATGCCATCCTAACCAAGGCACAAGCAGTCACTCCATCACCTGATAGGCAGCTAACTACTGCTGATGCACAAGGTTAAAAATCTAATGTACTGTATATGTAAAAACATATTTACGTCGCTATCTTCTCAACAACCAGGGTCCACAATGTTATTGGAGCAGTATCCACGTTTGGTACAAGATGATTCCACACATTCCAGCGATGACGCCTGCAGGAAGGATACTGATAAACAATTGAAACTAAGAAAGTGGTCTAAAGGGTACCAGTTTATCATTGGAGGTGGTGGACATATAGAAGCATTTGCACCACTCTATGAGTAAGTATTAACATGCAGCATTACACAAATACAAAATTTTGTTCTTGTGAATGTACGTATGTAGTTAATCACAATAAGTATTATATTGAAACATATTTGAACTATGCACAGCGGAGCCTTGTTGATAGGGCCACCTTTGGGATTAACAAATATCATAGTGGTGAGTCACAAGTTTTGAAACAGCAAGAGTCTGGCACTATAAAGGTGGTGTTATAGTTGATCAAAATGATATTTACTTTAACATTAGACTACACACATGCATTAAAGTCCATATAAAGGCGACAGTGTATGTGGATTAGTTGTACACTATCTGTAAGCAAGAGGTTAAGAAGTTGAAAAATCACAAGAACTAGTGTGAGATTGGTATGTGTATATATGCGTATTATTCACTGACTATTGTACAAGTTATATCGGCATATTAGATGTAAAAGAGCAGACAAAACATGCAGTCCAAATTCTACAATTATGAGTTTATTGGGCCCATACAGTATACTATATACTGCTCTTTACTGGTGTGACTAAATTTGGAGAAGAAAAAAAACAATCTCACAAATGCAAAAATCACATATAAAGCCAGGACAAAACAGCTACACTATCTTGCTGACCTTTTTCACACCAATCTCACATATTTAATCTCAGATCTGCTATCTGGAACTGTACTTTTATAGATGAGTGAAAGCCACTGCTACCCATATTTAGACCTGGGAGGCCACTGTAAACAATGATGATAGCTTGCAGGACAGATCACAGTTGCCTGTAACAGTGAATCTAATACTTGAAAGCTGTTCAATTTTTTACCAGACAGCAATTCTGCTTTTAAAAATTAGTACAGTGAAACCTCTATAATCCGACACTCATTGGGATGAGACAGATTAGTGAGGATGTCGGATTATTGAGGTAGTACTACATAGAAAAGTCTGTTTGGGGTAGCGAATAGTGTCAGATTATAGAGGTATTCTGGATTACAGAGGTGTTGGATTAGAGAGATTTCACTGTAGTTAATTTCACTACTAATTTCTGCCACAATACTTAAGTAGTGATATTCACTACTTTTGTAGTGACCTTCACTATACTTTCTTGTAGTGAACGTCATTACATGGTAGTGAATATGTGTAGCGATGTTCACTACAAATATATGCAATGACCACTACATAAAAATGATGAGCATTGTGGCAGACAGTAGGAAAAGTGACCTTCACTACCTTTAGTAGATAGTGGTGTTCACCATTTTGTTTATACTGTGAAATTACACTCTGTGGTAACCATTGTATCACTTCACAATATGTGACCCGGTCTACAAAAAGGGGTCTTATAGCCTTTTCAATTGCATGTACTTGGCAACCTATAACATTACGTGTGAATGTGGTATCACCCTGAAATTTAGTCCCCTTATACCCCTAACATAGCACTATGGTTTGGTGTAATATGAAGGTGATACGTTGAAAACATGAGGAGTTACAATTAGTAAAACGTGACTATTTGGAAAGGCTATAAGACCCCTTTTTGCAAACCGGGTCACATACAGTGATTTTGAAACATCGACCTGTGTGCTTGTATACATTGTTGCACATAGCAAGCACTAACCTGTCAGTGTTCATTCACATTATATACACCTACATTTGTATCATGTCTTTTGCTCTTTTCTGTTGATCAGAATCGCCATCACAAGTATTTATGATTCTTGTAAAGTTTCTTCAAAACAAGCTGAGGACTGTTCCACCAGACAAGTGGCAAGATGTATTTATTGCATACGACAATATGTGTAACGTTGACAGGATGAGAGTAGCAAAGCAGGAGTTAGATTTACCACCACCTTATAACAAGATGTGGATGACAGTATCCAAAATTATTGACTCATTCCACCTTAAAAATCATAAGCGTAAGGAAGGCCATGAAGTGTACAATCCCAAGAAACTGAAAGACATCCATCCTACATTTAACACACAAACATGTGAGCAAACATTTAGCTGGTTAGGAAGGTTTCATAGGATCTTGTCTTCAATGCCAAAAGTCCATAATCACTTCTTTGTACACAGACTTGTTAAAAGAAGAAATGAGTACAATAGCCATTGCTACTTTGTTGGAAAGAAGCCTCTTTTGCCTAATGTAAAACACAATAACTCAAATTAATTAAAACACAATATTTAACAAAGCCATACTGCTATGTTTTACTTTCTGTGTGCATGTACGTACTTATAAGTAACTAAAATTTGCTACTGTATGCATGTCTATACCAGAGCCATAATATGGTGAGATGGAGAAGACGGTGTGGCATTCATTGTGACATTTAATATGGTTAGTGTTGAAAAGATCAGGGATAGTGACCAAGAGATGGCTGCAGTGATGTGTATATTTATAACAATGCAACTATTACAGATTTATCGACATCAATGTCCCAGCTTGTTGCACTCTTTTCCAACCTGATTAGATGATTGTTTGCTAAATTTTCTATTAGAGTGTGACTACTTTGTACATGGTATATCTGATCCACCGTGTTACTGTATGATGATGTGCTTATGTTGGTTTATTATCTATATACTGCAATTGTGGGCAATATACTGTATGTAGGTCTTGGTATCAAAACAGAAGCAAAGTCAAGGAGAATGACATCGGTTTGTTTCTGTTGGTCTAGAGCATGTGACAAGTCTTCTATCAGTGAAATAAGTTGGGTAACACAAGAGTGCTGGGATCTGAAGCCGTGCTGGGTATCAATGAGAATGCTATTTGAGTTTAAATGATTCATTATGGAATGATATATAATATGTTCCATAGTTTTGGAGCATACAGAAGTCAATGATATTGGTCGGTAGTTTGCGGTACTAGTACGGTTTCCTTTCTTGAAAACTGGACATACATTGGCCATGAGCCAATCAGAAGGTAGTATACCTGTGTCTAGTGATTGAGTGAATATAACTTGCAGTATAGGAGATATTTCGTTTGCACAATTCTTCAAGATATATGGATGAATGTTGTCTGGCCCACTGGCTTTGTTGGTATCTAATAGGGATAATTGATGTTGGATACCAGCCACTGAAAATGTAATACTTGGCATAGTAGGCAGAGCATTCACAGGGTTGTTGCAACCATTCATGGAAGTGATATTAGATAAGTTTTCTTTAGTGAAGACTGACTCAAAATAGTTGTTTAATGCATTGGCTTTACTCTTTGTATCTGAGATAGATTCACCATCTACAATTAGGGTGGAGATATTATGGTAGTCCTTACGTTTTGCTCTAATATACTTCCAAAATTGTCTACGATTTCCATTAAATGAGTTGTCAAACATTCTATTAAAATAATTATTGTGTGCTACTTTAATCTTGCTATTTATAGAGTTTTTAATCTTGCGATAGGCATTCCAGTCATTACTAGATTTTGTTCTTTTAGCTATGTTGTATAATTGTTTGCGTCTCTTCATATCCCTCTTTATTTCTCTGTTTATCCATGGTAATTTGGAGTTGGAACGTATAGTTTTGTATGGCACGTGCTTTGCAACACTGTCATTGATTACACCTTTTAGATCAGTCCAGTTTTGTTCGACAGTTTTACAGTAAGGATCATTCCCAAGAAAATAAGTTTGAAATTCAAGTAGATCTCTTAATATTCTCAAGATTAGCTCGGTGGTATAAAGCAACTTTGTGTTCAGATTTAGTATTAATATTTGTGTTATCTATATTATGATGGAAGACAACGGCCTCATGATCCGACATTCCTGGTGCAGTAGTTAAGTCCAAAATGATAGATGAGGTAGAAAGTACAAGATCAAGTATGTTGCTGTTTCTAGTCAGAGTATTGACAAATTGATTAAGGCCAATATCATTAATTTGATCAAGAAATACATTATTTAGTTCTACTCCATAGCTAGGATTAGAGGTAACCTGACCACATCAGCGAATTTGATCATGCGATCTGGTGTGTACGCTATCATCCGGCAAACACTCTCGCCAGTATAAAAGGAGGGTTTCGTAGTGGGTGTGGCCAGTCTACGAGTACTTGACAGAGACTACACAAGAAAGATTCACCGGGAATACACACTCTGCGTTCATTACAAGGATAGACGTCCTGAGGCCTACACCGCTGTGCGCTAGACAAACTATAACTATAGCGACAAGAAGACAGGCAGGTCAGGGAAGCATAAATTTGAGGATTACCAGCACACCACTGCAAGGGAGAAGGAAACAGTAGAGTTTCGTAGTGGGTGTGGCAAGTCTAGGGGCGATGATTATTTCTATCAGGCTACTTGACAGAGACCACACAAGGAAGACTAGCCGGAAATACGCACCCTGCTGTGCTGTCCATTACAAGGATATACGTCCTGAGGCCTATTCTCGCTGTGCGCTAGACGAAGTATAGCTACTGCGACAAGAAGACAAGCAGGTCAGGGACTATAGACAGACCTAAAACGGAGGATTACTAGCAACACCACTACAAGGGAGAAGGAAACAGTCAACAAAGGATAGTTTCGTAGTGGGTGTGGCAAGTTAACGTGGGATGATCACTCCGACCAGGCTGCCTACAATGACACACTCTGCACCCAGCAGGATGACACCTTTGTGAACGAGGAAAATTACGTTCAACTACTCTAATAGAACATCTACTTTACTAGGCGATGAATTGTGGGGACAAGATCATTTAGTTGCTATTGGAGTCTACAATGTGTAGGGAGACACAGACACATTTTCATTCCTTGGTAACTCAACAGAGACAGCTGAAACTTCCAGAAGCGAGGCCCTACTGAGCAACCACTCTTCATATGAAGGATTCACCTGGGCTATGCTGATATACAACTCCTCACATATGCTGGTGTTGACCTTCTTGCTCAGTACAGCCAATTAACTTAAATACCCATGCTCAATACTGTACTGCATACACACTTTGTCATGTAATAAGTAAACAACAATACCATGACTATATGTAGAAATGGAACTCCAAATCAGTTACTCAAACTGACAACGCAATCTATCTGAATATATACCACTATAATCAAATGCAAGTTGAATTAGAATATAGCTCATTGTGGCAATAATGCACCAACCATTGGTCAACTGATCCTCATACCACACTCTTATGTTAGTTCATGCAACATCATCCAAATGAAGTAGAGTACATCCCAATTGTGGTATTTGTCTGCCGCTCAAAACTAATTTTAAGTATGTTCATGGTTGTAATGGGGCCTGCATGAATACTGCACAGATGCACAGAAATTCCATTGCACAAAGCCAACCTACATTATAAAAACTATAACATCAGTCAATCTTTGTACATGACGCCACCAACATTATAGCTAGATTTTAGTGCCACACACAATTGAAAAGATTATGCGTGCACATCAGTACTCAGTAGCTATGCATAATCATGACTTTGTTGGTATGTAATGATGTGATTACTCCTTGATCATTAGTAATGTTCAAACTTTAAGTGTATTCACACAATAGCACACAATTGTATCACGCGCATTTTGCGCGGGTACACCTAGTCTATATAATAATGCTATAACTCTTTTCCGGCACTGTTCCGTCCTTCTTGGTCGGATTCCATTCGGATCGGTACCATTCAAATCTAAAATTTGAGGCGAATCTTTTGATCCGGGATTGGTGGCGATTCGTTAAACTGCGGGAAATATCCTTTAAACCACCGTAGCTACCCGAGGAAGACACGAATGTGTCCAAAATTTTCTGGAGACCTTTATCGTGTTACCAGTCTTCCACATCCCAGCTTACACCAGACGTTTCTCTCCCCCTGTGGACGACAGAACGAGAAAAAGAAAATCGAGGTCATAAAATTTTTAAACAAAAACTCCTCCCTGGTTTTTCCCCCGATTAGCTTCAAACTCGCTAGACCAACTACCCGTCCAAAACAATGTGTCATAAGGTGGTTTTCGTGTCTGTCCTTACGTGCTAACCTTGGTTGCGATATACTTATCACTGTCAATGGCCATTATAAGTTTACGATACGCGTGTACGGCGTTCCGGTATACACGCGTTGCCAATAGAAAATCAGATGACGTATTGGTCTAAAAGCTTACAAAGAAATAGGATCAATCACTTTTTCATGATTTAACCAATCACATCAGCTAATTTGATCATGTGATCTGGTGTGTACGCTATCATCCGACAAATAAAAATTTTTTTAACACACCCACCAGTATAAAAGGAGAGTTTCGTAGTGGGTGTGGCAAGTCTACGAGCTATGATCGGGCTACTTGACAGTCTACATAGGGAAGACTCGCCAGGAATACACACTCTGCACCCTGCTGTGCTGTCCACTACAAGGATAGAGAAGTGTAAGCTACTGCGACATGAATATAAGCAGGTCAGGGACTACAGACAGACCTAAAACGGAGGATTACCAATAACACCACTGTAAGGGAGAAGGAAACAGTCGTAGTAGGTGTGGCAATCGAACCGTGGACGACATCATGAAGTGACTGTTGCAGTCTTCAATGTGTAGGGAGACATAAGATACGTTTTCACTCCTAGGTAACTCCACAGGGACAGCTGAAACTTCTAGAAGCTCCGTTGAATTACCCTAATAGAACATACATCGCGATATCTACCCTAATAGAACACACACAACCTCTCTACCAACAGTCAATCTCTCTCTCAACCTCTCTAGAGTAACCACTCTTCATATGAAGGATTCATCTTGGTAATGCACCTTGATTCAGAAAGCAACAAAAGAACTCTTCTCTATCCAAATCCACATGGTTGTGTTGACCTTGCTCAGTACAGCTGATACACTTGAATACCCATACTCAATACTGTAATGCATACATGCTTGGTCATGCGATAAGTAAACATTACAATACCATGACTAGGATGTAGAAATGGAACTACAATTCAGTTACTCAAATTGACTACATAATATACAAAATGAATGTGACAAATGCAAGTTGAATTAGAACATAGCTCATTGTGGTGATGCACCAACTATTGGTAAATTTATCCTCATATCACCCTCAAAGACTTTATGTTAGTTCATGCAACATCATCAAAATGAAGTTGAGTACATCCCTGCCATTCAAAACTAATCTTTTTCATGTATGTGCATGATTGTAATGGGACACATCTTGACACGCCACCTTCATGAGAACTGTGTTCTGCATGAGTACTGTACAGATGTGCAGAAATTCCAGTGCACAAGGCCACCAACATTACACACAATTGAGGAAATTATGTATGCACATCAGTAGCTATGCGTAATCATGTCTTTGTTGATATGTAATGATGTGAAGTAATGTTCAAATTTAAGTGTATTCACACAATAGGACATAACAATTGTCTTAGTATCACGCGCATTTTGCGCGGGTACCACTAGTACGATAATAATTCTATAACTCTTTTTCGGCACTGCCCCGTCGTTCTTGGTCCGATTCCAATAGGATCGGTACCATTCAATTCTAAAATTTGATGCGAATCTTTTGATCCAGGATTGGTGGCGATTCGTTAAACTACGGGAAATATCCTTTAAACCACCGTAGCTACCCGAGGAAGACACGAATGTGTCCAAAACTATCTGGAGACCTTTATCGTGTCACCAGCCTTCCCCAACCCAGCTTACACCAGACGTTTCTCTCCCCCTGTAGACGACATAACCAGAATCGGAAAATCAAGGCCATAAAATTTAAAAAAAAACTCCTCCCTGGTTTTTCCCCCGATTAGCTTCAAACTCGCTAGACCAACTACCCGTCCAAAACAATGTGTCATAAGGTGGTTTTCGTGTCTGTCATTACGTGCTAACCTTGGTTGCGAGATACTTATCACTGTCAATGGCCATTATAAGTTTACGATACGCGTGTACGGCGTTCCGGTATACACGCGTTGCCAATAGAAAATCAGATGACGTATTGGTCTAAAAGCTTACAATGAAATAGGATCAATCACTTTTTCATGATTTAACCAATCACATCAGCGAATTTGATCATGTGATCTGGTGTGTACGCTATCATCCGGCAACTAAATAAAAAAGTTTTTATCACACCCACCAGTATAAAAAGAAAATTTCGTAGTGGGTGTGGCAAGTCTACGAGCGAGCTATGATAGGGCTACTTGACAGTCTACAGAGGGAAGATTCACCAGGTGTACGCACTCTGCACCCTGCTGTGCTGTCCACTACAAGGATAGAGAAGTGTCAGCTACTGCAACACGAATATAAGCAGGTCAGGGACTACAGACAGACCTAAAACGGAGGATTACCAACAACACCACTGTAAGGGAGAAGGAACTTCTATAAGCTCTATTACTTATTCTATTACTTATCTCCGTTGAACTACCCTAATAGAACATACATCGCGATATCTACCCTAATAGAACACACACAACCTCTCTACCAACAATCAATCAGTCGATCTCTCTCTCAACTTCTCTAGAGTAACCACTCTTCATATGGAGGATTCATCTTGGTAATGCACCTTGATTCAGAAAGCAACAAAAGAACTCTTCTCTATCCAAATCCACATGGTTGTGTTGACCTTGCTCAGTACAGCTGATAAACTTGAATACCCATACTCAATACTGTACGGCATACACACTTGGTCAGGCGATAAGTAAACATTACACTACCATGACTAGGATGTAGAAATAAAACTACAATTACTCAAATTGACTACATAGATATACAAAATGAATGTGCCAAATGCAAGTTGAATTAGAACATAGCTCATTGTGGTGATGCACCAACTATTGGTAAATTTATCCTCATACCACACTCAAAGACTTTGTTAGTTCATGCAACATCATCAAAATGAAGTTGAGTACATCCCTGCCATTCAAAACTAATCTTTTTCATGTATGTCCATGGTTGTAATGGGACACATCTTGATACGCCACCTTCATGAGAACTGTGTTCTGCATGAGTACTGTACAGATGTGCAGAAATTCCAGCGCACAAAGCCACCAACATTATAACTAGATGTTAGTGCCACACACAATTGAGGAAATTATGTATGCACATCAGTAGCTATGTGTAATCATGTCTTTGTTGGTATGTAATGATGTGATTACTCCTTGATCATTAGTAATGTTCAAATTTAAGTGTATTCACACAATAGGACATAACAATTGTCTTAGTATCACGCGCATTTTGCGCGGGTACCACTATATAGTCTATATAATAATTCTATAACTCTCTTCCGGCACTGTCGCGTCGTTCTTGGTCGGATTCCAATCGGATCGGTACCATTCAAATCTAAAATTTGAGGCGAATCTTTTGATCCGGGATTAGTGGCGATTCGTTGAACTGCGGGAAATATCCTTTAAACCACCGTAGCTACCCGAGGAAGACACGAATGTGTCCAAAACTTTCTGGAGACCTTTATCGTGTTACCAGTCTTCCCCATCCCAACTTACACCAGACGTTTCTCTCCCCCTGTGGACGACAGAACGAGAAACAGAAAATCGAGGCTATAAAATTTTTAAACAAAAACTCCTCCCTGTTTTTTCCCCCGATTAGCTTCAAACTCGCTAGACCAACTACCCGTCCAAAACAATGTGTCATAAGGTGGTTTTCGTGTCTGTCCTTACGTGCTAACCTTGGTTGCGAGATACTTATCACTGTCAATGGCCATTATAAGTTTACGATACGCGTGTACGGCGTTCCGGTATACACGCGTTGCCAATAGAAAATCAGATGACGTATTGGTCTAAAAGCTTACAATGAAATAGGACCAATTACTTTTTCATGATTTAACCAATCACATCAGTGAATTTGATCATGTGATCTGGTGTGTACGCTATCATCCGGCAACTAAAAAATTTTTTTATCACACCCACCAGTATAAAAGGAGAGTTTCGTAGTGGGTGTGGCAAGTCTACGAGCTATGATCGGGCTACTTGACAGTCTACAGAGGGAAGACTCGCCAGGAATACACACTCTGCACCCTGCTGTGCTATCCACTACAAGGATAGAGAAGTTTCCGTTATCAACTACCAGGACAACCCACTCAAGATAAAGACCAAACTTTTAGATTATCTGTGGAATCATTTCACTGCCAATTTCACCTCCAACAACACCTGCTCTTTTTCATTTCTATGTCCATGCTCAAAGTGTTCAAAGGTCCCTCACCAACCTAACTTCAACTCCCTTTAACTGTTAATTCCCCCCCTTTTAAGTAATCTTAGACTAATAAGTAAACTTTGTAGCTAATCACTCTACAATTTAGCTTCCGGCCACTGACACAGGATGTCAGTGGACCATCAGTGTGCTGCCATATGTCCCAATTCTATCATACCAACATCTGCAACTTGTATGTATGTAGGTATATGTACACTGTAAAGTTAATTATTATTATTATTATTATAAGTGTCAGCTACTGCGACATGAATATAAGCAGGTCAGGGACTACAGACAGACCTAAAACGGAGGATTACCAGCAACACCACTGTAAGGGAGAAGGAAACAGTCGTAGTAGGTGTGGCAATTTAACTAACTATGATCACTCCAATCAGGCTACCTAACAGACTAAACAAGGAAGATTCGCCATTATGAGAGATGAAGAACGGAAGATTACGTTCAACTACTCTAATAAAACATACATCTATCTTAACAGGATACGAATCGTGGACAACATCATGAAGTGACTGTTGCAGTCTTCAATGTGTAGGGAGACATAAGATACGCTTTCACTCCTTGGTAACTCCACAGGGACAGCTGAAACTTCTAGAAGCTCCGTTGAACTACCCTAATAGAACATACATCGCGATATCTATACCCTAATAGAACACACACAACCTCTCTACCAACAGTCAATCTCTCTCTCAACCTCTCTAGAGTAACCACTCTTCATATGAAGGATTCATCTTGGTAATGCACCTTGATTCAGAAAGCAACAAAAGAACTCTTCTCTATCCAAATCCACATGGTTGTGTTTAGGGATGCGGCGATTATGCCGGCATAATTTCGGGAATAATAGGTATGTGTGGGAATCAGGAATTATGCTAGCATTTTAAGGTGATTATAAAGCTTTAACAGTAGGAAAATCTGCAGATTTCACAATTCCGTTAAAAAAGATCGAGATACTCTAATAGAGCAGTCAGAAACTCTAATAGAACAGCCACTGAATATTATTTACTCTAATAAAGCAGTCACGTTGAAACGAAATACTCTAATACAGCAACCAACTAAAGAATTCAAGACTATTGGAACCTTAAACAACAATGAAAATGGTCTGATACAGCAATGAACTGGCATTATTAGTCAATTGTTGTGGCATAATTTTGGGAATAATGGGCAATTCTCAAAAGCATAATAGGTGATTTTTTTAGCACTGCTCAAAAGCATAATGATCAATTTTTGGAGCATAATAGCCTCATGCCTAGTTGTGTTGACTTTGCTCAATACAGCTGATAAACTTGAATACCCATACTCGATACTGTACTGCATACATGCTTGGTCATGCGATAAGTAAACATTACAATACCATGATAGGATATAGTAATGGAACTACAATTCAGTTACTCAAATTGACTACATAAATATACAAAATGAATGTGACAAATGCAAGTTGAATTAGAACATAGCTCATTGTGGTGATGCACCAACTATTGGTAAATTGATCCTCACACCACACTCAAAGACTTTATGTTAGTTCATGCAACATCATCAAAATGAAGTTGAGTACATCCCTGCCATTCAAAACTAATCTTTTTCATGTATGTGCATGGTTGTAATGGGGCACATCTTGATACGCCACCTTCATGAGAACTGTGTTCTGCATGAGTACTGTACAGATGTGCAGAAATTCCAGTGCACTAGGCCACCAACATTACAGGAAATTATGTATGCACATCAGTAGCTATGCGTAATCATGTCTTTGTTGGTATGTAATGATGTGAAGTAATGTTCAAATTCAAGTGTATTCACACAATAGGACATAACAATTGTCTTAGTATCACGCGCATTTTGCGCGAGTACCACTAGTTTCAGTACTTTTTATAATAGTGATCCCTGAAAATTCTAATTTTTTATTACACTTATTCGTTTACTTTTTATATACACATTGTTACACTTTTTATACACATTAAATTAAATAGGTAGATTTAGTACACAGTGTAAAGAGGTAAGTCTGTAATTCTGTGTATTTAGTTCTTACTTGGATTTCTAGGTGACTGCTTTATTAGAGTATATAGATCTTTTTGTGCAAACATAGGATAATGATGTGTGTTTGTTTCTGCTGGTATTAAATGCATTACTCATCCTGTTCCTTCCACCTAGAAAGTGTTACAAGACTCGAATCACCATTGTTCCAACTGGGTTTCAAAAATCCGTACGCGTCAGCACCATGAGACGTGAATGGAAGAGTACAAATTTTAGGGTATTTTATGGCATGGCACAAAGCGAGAAGTCATTGATAGTGCGACCGATCGATCAACACCAATTGTTGAAGACCGAGAAGAAGTAGATCTAGAGGATAAAGAAGGATGAAAGGTATGTCCATAGCACATGCATTCTATGTAGGCTGGTTACCCAAAGGTTTTTTTCTTAAGGAAGTTCTGAGCATTCCTGTGAAAGAAAAGTAAGGCTGTAGCTGTACCCAGTTTTCCGCTACGCTTTTGGCTTGTCTGCAGATAGGCAGGCAGGCAGGCAGGCAGTAGAAAATTTGGTCATATAGAATTTTTTTTAAATTCGTAGAAACTCTTATGATGCGTTTCAGGCTGTTTTGAAGGCGGAATAGTGCTTCGCTTTATCATACAATACTACTGAATCACCGTGATGGGTTTGTAAGTCTAGTTTTGATGTGTAATTTTTTGGCAGGAAATTGTGAACCTTGACGATCCCTACTATTAAGTACTACCGTACTTCATGATACTGTCACAACATATTCCATGTACACCGATGTACACTTATGTACATCCTGCATGTACACTCTTGTACATCAATGTGCACCCGTGTACACTTATTTGTACACCCATGTGTACCCATGTACACCAATGTGCACTGATGTACACCCATGTACATACTGAAGTACACCAACGTACAGTCATGTACACTCTTATACACCCATGTACACTCATGTATACTCTTGTACACCCATGTGAATTCATGTACACCAATGTAAACCCATGTACATTGATGTACACTGATGTACACCCTTATACACCAATGTACACACATGTGCACTCATGTACACCCATGTACACTGATGTACACTCAAGTACACCCATGTACACCAATGTACACTGATGTACACCAATGTACACTCAAGTACACCAATGTAAACCTCATGTACACCATTGATTGCACATTGATGTACACAAGTGTGTCCTTTTGTCCCTAATGTACATACGCCTGTTTCTTTTAAACCCACTCCATTTAAGCTTGTATAACTTTGCAAGTGTATCAGTGTCTAATCCATGTACACCATGTACACAGGTGTACTGCAGCAGTGCTTTAAATATATGGTCTTATAGTGAGCCTCATATGGCAGGGATGTACAGCCGTTGTGGTCCATAACTATCATCGTGGCTCATTGGACGATGGCGCCGATCGCGCACACTCTCTCCTCGAGATACACCATCATATCACTCACATTTACAACCTCCGATACAACAATAGTGACAAAGATGGCGACTTAATTGCATCTAATGCGCATGCACACACCACTGACCCTTTCAATTTTAAACAAGCATTACTGCGAACTTTTGCAGGTGTGCTAACTGTGCAAGAAAATCTAGATTTGTATGACTCTTAGATTGAATAATTAATTTTTCTGGTATTATATGCTTTGCCATATGAAAATGTGTGCATATGAAATTATCACAACAAACTGAAGCTAGTTAGCTAGCTATAGTGATTAACAGAAGTGTAGCTACTTATTGTAAAATCATCATGTCTTTGCTTGGTACAGTAAAAAAATCTTAAGTCACATGAGATGGTGAAGCTAAAAATAATGAGATCTGATGGTGAAGCTAAAAAGTTATCACATTTAGTTAAGTAAACAAAGCCATACAAAGAATGCGTATTAAACTAAAGTATAATCTGTTTCTCATAATATAAGATGGGGTTTATACTAAAGTATAAGATAGTTAGTATAATGCAAGACTATACTGAGATTATTTGTATAGTTTAAGCCATTAGATATACCATCTTATATCCCTCTTTTTTCACAGTGCTATGGTACAACAGTGGCCAATGACACAGCAGTTGCATATTGGCTGTCTGCAATAGGAAAAGTTGTATAAATGTAGCCAGAACAAACATTAACTGCAATTGCTTTATTACCTGTAAGTGCCAATGGCACTACTAAAATTAGTGGTAGATACTGTTGGCTAGCTTCTTTAATTTTTGGCAATCAGGGGGAAAGTGACTCAAACTGTGATCTGTACTTCTTTTTTAGTTTAGTGTGTCAGCACTCAGAATAATGAATCATAGTGATGTGCAGCATTTGGGCCAAATGCTGTTCCTTATAATAAACTACTTAGTAGACAGGAAGTCTTTTTAATAAATTGAGATACAGTATATATATACTTTAATAGAGCAGCTATTACCTTAAGCTTAATTTGAGCATTTGGGCCAAATGCTCTTCGTTATAATCAAACGGTACAGTCGTACTGTTTAAGTAGGAATCCAGGTGAAATTTTCACACGCTTCCAAAAATTCCACCTTTAAAAATCATAAACTACTTATTAGACAGGGAGTCTTTTTAATAAATTGAGATACAGTGTATATTTTAATAGAGCAGCTATTACCATAAGCTTAACTTGACATAATGTGTGCAAACTTGCATTATAGACTCTTCAGCACTGATCTTCGTGTATACACCCCAATTTATAAAGGGCAGTTAGTTACAGATGAAGGACAAAATTAACTTCAAGAACTTGTTCTCGGGATTTCTAAAACGTGTTTTATTCCTGAAATTTACTTGATACGTTCACAGATTCAAGTAAATTTCAGGAATAATATATGTTTTAGAAATCTCGAAAACAAGTTCTTGAAGTTAATTTTGTCCTTCATTACCTCAACCTTCATACATTGTTTTCATAAGGATAGTTATTGTTTATAATAAATTGCCATTTATGTATATGCATATTCTTTCACGTGCCAATGAATACTGTCATAAAATCATTATAGAATATTCTTTTCTGTTTCAATGTTTTTCTGCTTGTAGACTTGAGCCAATTATGCTTTGAAAATTTCCTATTATGCTTTTGAGTAGTGCTCAAGAGTCCAGCCTATTATGCTCAAAATTATGTTCTCAAAATCACAATAATGCTCGAGAGCTGACTGTTTTATTAGAGTATATCTGTATTTCCTGAAAGCTAAAAGAAACAAACCAACACCCTAACTCTTAGGCTCAATGCACTCAGTCTCTCTATAATAATTTATTTATACAGCCACAGTCACCATTATGGCAATATAAAAGGTATGGCATGAAACCTCAATGTAACAACCTTGTAAATACTAGGAGTTAGGGTGTTGGTTTGTTTCCTTGAGCTTTCAGGAAATACAAATATACTCTAATAAAACGGTCAGCTCTCAAGCATAATCTTGATTTTGAGAGCATAATTTTGAGCATAATAGGCTGAACTATTGATCAGTGCTCAAAAGCATAATAGGCAATTTTCAAAGCATAATTGGCTCAAGTCTACAAGCAGAAAAACATTGAAACAGAAAAGAATATTCTATAATGATTTTATAACAGTATTCATTGGCACATGAAAGAATAGGAATATGCATATATATAAATGGAAATTTATTATAAACAATAACTATATATCCTTATGGAAATTTACATTTCAGGCTTTCGCTAAGAAGTTACTGAACTGATAAAAATGGGTGCAAAACACTTTCCAATAGTGATGGGAAGCACATAACAAATATAACTCTCCACCATAACACTTTGTAATAGTGGTGGGAAGTATATTATACTACATTAATTGAAACCATGGCACCAGAATTTATTTTCCATTCATGTTTTTCATGTACTTGTAATCTTTTTTGCAGCTGGATAAAAAGTGCTTTACCTAAACTAACTATTTTATTTGATCAGTAACCTTTTAGCACAAAATAAATTTCCATATATAGACTTGTTTACATACAGACCAGTATGCTGACAATACATGTGCTATTCACATTTCTATTCATTCATAAGATCAAGCTACTCTAATAGAGCAGTCATTCACGTAAATCATACGAAATTGTTTTTACACAAATTTTTTATCAAGAAATTTTTTGCAAAGCATTTGAGTGCTCTATTTCAGTTTCCACTGACTGCTCTATTAGGGATTATCTATTTTTATGGAATTAATATCCACCTAATATGCTAGGCTGCTAGCAATATGATGGCATAGCACTCCAGTATATTATGCCTTTTATTATGCTGAAATCAGGGGCGTACCTACCATGTAGGCAGGTGAGGCAGCTGCCTCACCAAATATTAGTAATTGAAGTGAGAAGCTAGTAGTGGACTTTTTGATACTTGAAACTTAATGTTACAACAATTTATGTTATTTAGTGCAATTTACCATGGAAATTATTACGAATCCATCTATAGCAGATTACCCTCGGTACTGCTTCGTTACAAACAACAGTTGGTACTTATTGGAATTTTTTTGAATGGTTAGGCGATTCTTTTTTTGTTACTAAAAATGGATGATCAGAGTGAGGACCACATTGAGTCACAACCATAGGCATAGCAACCCTGGGGGCAAGTGTAGCTGGAGCCCCCTTGTGATTTTATGATTGTAAATTCAAAAAGATCGAGATACTCTAATAGAGCAGTCACTTGTAAACTCTAATAAAGCAGTCGCAGTATTCAGAGAAGCAGTGTGGCAAACTATGAAGTTATGAATAAGGATTTTTATGTACTTTATCAGTGATACAAATTATTATTAGTGGAGGGCAGCCATTCTTAGTAGGTTTTGACTTTTTTTTGCTCTTCAACACTAAACTAGAGCCGGCCCCTTATCTAAAAATATCTTGCTACACCTATAGTCACAACAACCAAAAAAGAAGCACCAAAAGACCATTCTACATTTATGGGTTGAGTTTAGTTAATTCTAGGTATTAATTGTATATAATCAATTCCAAACTATTCTATTATAACCACACCAATGCTAGTTTTCACATAATAGGCTAGTAATAACTAACTAATCTAGAGAATAGCTTTGCCTTATAGATTAAGTAATGCTCTTTATGCTTGTATGGTCTGCTGCTCATTCTTCTCAGCCTGAGTCAACACCTGAGCTTTAACCAAGTGCTTCTTTGACAGTTCAAAACTCCAAGGGGCATGCACTTACAGAAGGTATATAAGCTATTGAACATTCAGCTATTGTACATAATAATTGTATTAATTTTCCAGTGCACATTCTTTGCAATAATTATTACCATAGTATGACTAAAATTGCCTCCAGATTCAAACTTGAAACACCTAATTTTTAACAATTTCCTTGGGGGGGTATGCCCCCAGACCCCCCCTAGAAGGCAAAATGCTTCGCATTTCGCAGAGTGTGCTTCGCACACTGTATGGTCACTTCTACTACCTTTAGCAAAATCCTAGATCTGCCCCTGGAGTCTGCCTCACCTATTTAAAATTTCTAGTTACGCCCTTGGAAATATATATTATATTTGATGCAGGCCGTATGTTCCATATACTTAAAGTTACCGACATTTTACTATCAGTATAACTGGGTACAAGTACAGCTTAACAAAGTAGTAAACTAAGAACCTTCAAGCAGTGGTAATGCACAGTAACATGATAGTACAGCAATTGTAAGCTATGTATGTATCAACTCTCACCTACATTAAGAAATTGTGAAGCAAAATCCAATACTTGCAGTGGCTTAAAATAAATGTAATGGTGGAAAGAGAAAGGAGAGGGAAAACAAGTGTTGTGATGTGAAAGAAAATCATTAACCCTGTAGCACTAGTAGGATTGAGAGAATTGTTGGGCCACAACAGCCAGAGCCCTTGCTGTCAATAAGCATCCATGTGGTTTAATGAGTCCATGCATGTATATTGTTCACAGTGATTCAGCCCAGTAGTCATCCTTTTATCCTGCCTGCACTTTGACAACTTTGTTTAACATAAATTTTAAATGTTTAATCACTATAAGACATCTATCATACTGTTTATATAATTGCACACATAACTTACCTCAATACTGCATGCTTTCACTTAAGAAGCCAGTTTTTTTCCTCTCCACTGATTAAGTAGATAAGTGCAACTTCAAATACTACAATAATGGTTTTAATGATTGATACATTCTGTGCTTAAGCCTGATGCCCAAACTTTGTCTAAAATGCTTTCAGGAATTTCCCACCTATTCTGCTCTTCAGTGTTCCCATTATTTTTGTATTGTGCTCCAAGCTTAGCAACATCTCTTACAATTATCTTATAACATTTTAATCAGTGAATGCTCTAATAAAGTATTTCACTCTAATGCAGTTTCCACTGACTACTCTACAGTGGTGGATCCAGGGGGGACACAGGGGGCATGTACCCCCCTCCCCCTCCTCCTCATCCCTTTCAAAAAAATGCATACAAAATCGAGATACTCTAATAGAGTAGTCAATCACTCTAATAATGCAGTCACAGTGTTCATGAGGTAGTGTAGCTTAACTATGAAGCTATGAATAAGGATCTTTATATACTTTACATTTGGTAAAGGACAGCCATTATTGCTGTGATTTTTTTTGCTCTTCAGCATTTCAGCAAAGTGCATCCCCCTTTCCGAACTCTGGATCTGCCCCTTCTCTATAAGAGAGCATTGATTAATTTTAGATCCATATTGAAATACAGTACCCATTTAAGATTCTAGTGGCATAACATAGGCCTTTTCTGGTTTTCATCAAGCTATGTAGTAATAGATAAAGCTACCTAGTGAAAACAGATACCATAACACATAGAGATACATATAGACATCTGTAAGTGATAGTTATCCCAGTGGTATAGGAACCATGAATCCACTGATGCAAATGGAATGATTTACAATTTAAACATTATAACTACAAATATGCATAGCATGGATTCAATTTTGCATGCCCAAGTGATAACAAAATTACTGGAGTTCTATATCTTTAAACACTGCACACCAAAGCTATAGCAGTATAAGGTCATGCTCAGTTTTGTATTTAATTTTAGAATGTCTGAAAAACTTCACTAATGAAGTAGAGCT
This sequence comes from Dysidea avara, assembly GCF_963678975.1. Classification (NCBI taxonomy): domain Eukaryota; kingdom Metazoa; phylum Porifera; class Demospongiae; order Dictyoceratida; family Dysideidae; genus Dysidea; species Dysidea avara. The sequence continues at coordinate 44,878,753 of NC_089272.1, forward strand.
GAGTGATAGTACAATTATCACTATTCACGATTGATAATAACATTTATATCACGATAATGATAGTATCACAATATTACTAGCAGTTATCAAAGACACTTAACCTCACATATATGACACATGAATAATCCAATTACACACCACGTATCTGGTTTTCTAATATGCCATTGGTAAAAATTGTTCTATTAGAGTATACATGGCTGCTCTATTAGGGTATACACCTGACTGCTCTATTAGAGTATATCAATTTTTAACAAGTTTTGAAGAGGAAATCCTTCCCTGAGAGATGAATGCAAACTTTATCAATATTATTGTTGTGCTATGCCATGATTATACCAATACTCACTCATTTTTGTCCTGCCACTCTAAATGGTGTGCTAGGGGCCTGCTGTAAACTCAAAAGTCTAAATTATATAAGGGGGTTCCTGAACCTCCCCCTGCCTATGCTTCTGTACCACTGTAGTACTATTACTAAGTGAATACATAGTTTGGGAGAAGACAAGAAGACAAACTAGCTAATATTGTACACTCCTTTTGAAAAAATTCCTTCATAATTGTGTGTGCATGTTATCTACTGAATGTACAGTTACAGGTTGTTTTGCACTCTTTTCATAGGCGGTAGAGATGGGTGGCCAGGGGGGCCATGGCCCCCCACTGTTATGGGACACTGTTTGCAATAAAAGATCAAGATACTCTATTAGAACAGTCAGGATCTGGATATTGTAATAGAGCAGTCACAGTATTCAGAGAAGCAGTGTAGTAAGTTACTTAGCTATGTATGTGTAGTTATAAATAATGAGATATAATTGGTGGAGAGCAGCTATTGTCAGCAGGCTGTGACCTTTTTTTTTCTTGGTCTTCAACTTACAGCTGGCCTGGCCCCCTCACTCTTTGGCCTGCTCCACCACCCCTGACTCTTTTATTCTGGTGTTAGTGTAAACTAGTGGTACCCGTGCAAAATGCGCGTGATACTAAGACAATCGTTATGTCCTATTGTGTGAATACACTTGAATTTGAACATTACTTCACATCATTACATACCAACAAAGACATGATTACGCATAGCTACTGATGTGCATACATAATTTCCTGTAATGTTGGTGGCCTAGTGCACTGGAATTTCTGCACATCTGTACAGTACTCATGCAGAACACAGTTCTCATGAAGGTGGCGTATCAAGATGTGCCCCATTACAACCATGCACATACATGAAAAAGATTAGTTTTGAATGGCAGGGATGTACTCAACTTCATTTTGATGATGTTGCATGAACTAACATAAAGTCTTTGAGTGTGGTGTGAGGATCAATTTACCAATAGTTGGTGCATCACCACAATGAGCTATGTTCTAATTCAACTTGCATTTGTCACATTCATTTTGTATATTTATGTAGTCAATTTGAGTAACTGAATTGTAGTTCCATTACTATATCCTATCATGGTATTGTAATGTTTACTTATCGCATGACCAAGCATGTATGCAGTACAGTATTGAGTATGGGTATTCAAGTTTATCAGCTGTACTGAGCAAAGTCAACACAACTAGGCATGAGGCTATTATGCTCCAAAAATTGATCATTATGCTTTTGAGCAGTGCTAAAAAAATCACCTATTATGCTTTTGAGAATTGCCCATTATTCCCAAAATTATGCCACAACAATTGACTAATAATGCCAGTTCATTGCTGTATCAGACCATTTTCATTGTTGTTTAAGGTTCCAATAGTCTTGAATTCTTTAGTTGGTTGCTGTATTAGAGTATTTCGTTTCAACGTGACTGCTTTATTAGAGTAAATAATATTCAGTGGCTGTTCTATTAGAGTTTCTGACTGCTCTATTAGAGTATCTCGATCTTTTTTAACGGAATTGTGAAATCTGCAGATTTTCCTACTGTTAAAGCTTTATAATCACCTTAAAATGCTAGCATAATTCCTGATTCCCACACATACCTATTATTCCCGAAATTATGCCGGCATAATCGCCGCATCCCTAAACACAACCATGTGGATTTGGATAGAGAAGAGTTCTTTTGTTGCTTTCTGAATCAAGGTGCATTACCAAGATGAATCCTTCATATGAAGAGTGGTTACTCTAGAGAGGTTGAGAGAGGGATTGACTGTTGGTAGAGAGGTTGTGTGTGTTCTATTAGGGTATAGATATCGCGATGTATGTTCTATTAGGGTAGTTCAACGGAGCTTCTAGAAGTTTCAGCTGTCCCTGTGGAGTTACCAAGGAGTGAAAGCGTATCTTATGTCTCCCTACACATTGAAGACTGCAACAGTCACTTCATGATGTTGTCCACGATTCGTATCCTGTTAAGATAGATGTATGTTTTATTAGAGTAGTTGAACGTAATCTTCCGTTCTTCATCTCTCATAATGGCGAATCTTCCTTGTTTAGTCTGTTAGGCAGCCTGATTGGAGTGATCATAGTTAGTTAAATTGTCACACCTACTACGACTGTTTCCTTCTCCCTTACAGTGGTGTTGCTGGTAATCCTCCGTTTTAGGTCTGTCTGTAGTCCCTGACCTGCTTATATTCATGTCGCAGTAGCTGACACTTCTCTATCCTTGTAGTGGATAGCACAGCAGGGTGCAGAGTGTGTATTCCTGGCGAGTCTTCCCTCTGTAGACTGTTAAGTAGCCCGATCATAGCTCGTAGACTTGCCACACCCACTACGAAACTCTCTTTTTATACTGGTGGTTGTGATAAAAATTTTTTTTAGTTGCCGGATGATAGCGTACACACCAGATCACATGATCAAATTCGCTGATGTGATTGGTTAAATCATGAAAAAGTGATTGATCTTATTTCATTGTAAGCTTTTAGACCAATACGTCATCTGATTTTCTATTGGCAACGCGTGTATACCGGAACGCCGTACACGCGTATCGTAAACTTATAATGGCCATTGACAGTGATAAGTATCTCGCAACCAAGGTTAGCACGTAAGGACAGACACGAAAATCACCTTATGACACATTGTTTTGGACGGGTAGTTAGTCTAGCGAGTTTGAAGCTAATCGGGGGAAAAAACAGGGAGTTTTTGTTTAAAAATTTTATGACCTCGGTTTTCTGTTTCTCGTTCTGTCGTCCACAGGGGGAGAGAAACGTCTGGTGTAAGCTGGGATGGGAAGACTGGTAACACGATAAAGGTCTCCAGAAAGTTTTGGACACATTCGTGTCTTCCTCGGGTAGCTACGGTGATTTAAAGGATATTTCCCGCAGTTCAACGAATCGCCACCTATCCCGGATCAAAATATTCGCCTCAAATTTTAGATTTGAATGGTACCGATCCGATTGGAATCCGACCAAGAACGACGGGACAGTGCCGGAAAAGAGTTATAGAATTATTATATAGATATTCTATGGCAGTAATTGATTATCTAATCCAAAACAGCCAAGCTGTAAAAAAAGTGTGCGGCCCTCAGAAAGGCTATGGTGAAAAAAGATGTGAAATCCAAGGTGGCGGCCAAGAAATGGCTGTGATGGTAGGTTAATGGTAAAAATTTTAATAACGACAATTCAGGTGAATTTTTGTGAAGCGGCACAAAAATTCACCTTAATTGTCGTTATTAAAATTTTTACCATTAACCTACCATCACAGCCATTTCTTGGCCGCCACCTTGGATTTCACATCTTTTTTCACCATAGCCTTTCTGAGGGCCGCACACTTTTTTTACAGCTTGGCTGTTTTGGATTAGATTTCATTTCTTTTTGTATTTGTATACCCCAAAGCCGGCCTATGGCCAGCTTTGGGACTTTTTTAACCTATGTTTTTTTCTTTACTACAGGAAGAAGAAAAGATGAAGTAGATGTACTTTAAATATTTTATCAGTAAATGTACAAATTATATATACTGTATAATACATATGTGACCGGATTTGCGAAAAGGGGTCTTCCACACACATCCAATTTGCCAACTTTGACAATTGATAACTTCAGATTGGAAAGAGTTATTGCCTTGACTTTTGGACAGTGGTGGCCACCACTATAGCTGAATACGTGGTGAAATTTTCAGGTTAATATGTTACTTGAATACTGAGTTATGGTCTCCAACGGTTACAGAATTGGATGTGTGTGGAAGACCCCTTTTCGCAAATCCGGTCACATAATATTATATTGATTACAGAAATCTCCATGGTGGTTTCTTTGTAACTGAACACTCTACAAGGTGACTTCTTCTAATTGCTCTCTCTACAGGGTGAATTGTTTGTAGCTGAACGATCTACAAGGTAACTTCTTCTAGCTGATCTCTCTACAGGGTGATGTGTTTGTAGCTGAATTCTGTATAGGTGATTTGTTTGCAGCTGAGCTCTTTACAGAATGGTTTCTTTGTAGCTGAACTCTCTAAAAGGTAACTTCTTCTAACTGATCTTTCTACAGGGCAATTGTTTCTGGCAGAATTTTCTACAGGGTGATTTCTTTGCAGCTGAACTCTCTACATGGTGGTTTCTTTGTAGCTGAACTCTCTACAAGGTAATTTCTTCTAGCTGATCTCTCTACAGGGTGATTTGTTTGTAGCTGAATTATCTACAAGGTAACTTCTTATAGCTGATCTCTCTACAGGGTGATTTGTTCGTAGTTGAATTCTGTACAGGTGATTTGTTTGCAGCTGAGCTCTTTACAAAATGGTTTCTTTGTAGCTGAACTTTCTCCAAGGTAACTTCTTCTAACTGATCTTTCTACAGGGTGATTTGTTTGTAGCTGAACTATCTACAAGGTAATTTCTTCTAGCTGATCTTTCTACAGGGCGATTTGTTTGTAGCTGAGTTCTCTACAGGGTGTTTGTTTGCAGCTGAATTCTCTACATGGTGGTTTCTTTATAGCTGAGCTCTCTACAAGGTGACTTCTTCTAGCTGATCTCTCTACAGGGTGATTTGTTTGTAGCTGAACTCTCTACAGGTGATTTGTTTGTAGCTGAACTCTCTACAAGGCGATACTTCTAGGTGATCTCTCTACAGGATTCCTTGTTTCTAACTGAACTCTCAACAGGGTGATCTGTTCATAGCTGAACTTTCTACTGGGTGATTTGTTTGTAGCTGAACTCTCTAAATGGTGGTTTCTTTGTAGCTGTACTCTCTACAACGTGACTTCTTCTAGCTGAACTCTCTACAAGGTGACTTGTTTCTAGCTGATCTCTCTACAGGGCGACTTGTTTCTATCTGAACTCTCTACAGGTGATTTGTTTGTAGCTGAACTCTCTACATGGTGGTTTCGTTGTAGCTGAACTCTCTACAAGGTAACTTCTTCTAGCTGATCTTTTTACACTGCATATTTGTTTGTAGCTGAGTTCTCTACAGGGTGATTTGTTTGCAGCTGAACTCTCTACATGGGAGTTTCATTGTAGCTGAACTCTCTACAATGTGACTTCTTCTAGCTGAACTCTCTACAGGGTGACTTGTTTCTAGCTGAATTCTCTACAGGGTGATTTGTTTGTAGCTGAACTCTCTACAAGGTAACTTCTTCTAGCTGATCTTTCTACAGGGTGATTTGTTTGTAGCAGAACTCTCTACAAGGAAACTTCTTCTAGCTGATCTCTCTACAGGGAGATTTGTTTGTAGCTGAACTCTCTATACATGATTTGTTTGCGGCTGAATTCTCTACATGATGGTTTCTTTGTAGCTGAACTCTCTACAAGGTAACTTCTTCTAGCTGATCTCTTTACAGGGTGAATTGTTTTTAGCTGAACGATCTACAAGGTAACTTCTTCTAACTGATCTCTCTACAGGGTGATTTGTTTGTAGCTGAATTCTGTATAGGTGATTTGTTTGCAGCTGAGCTCTTTACAGAATGGTTTCTTTGTAGCTGAACTCTCTACAAGGTAACTTCTTCTAGCTGATGTATCTACAGGGTCACTAGTTTGTAGCTGAATTCTCTACATGGTGGTTTCTTTGTAACTGAACTATGTATAAGGTGACATCTTCTAGCTGATCTTTCAACAGGGTGATTTGTTTGTAACTGAACTCTCTACAAGAAAACTTCTTCTAACTGATGTCTGAACAGGGTGAATTGTTTGTAGCTGAACTCTCTACAGGGTGATTTGTTTGTAGCTGATCTCTATACAGGTTACTTATTTCTAATTGATCTCTTGAATTCTGTTCAGGGTGACTGCTCTATTAGGATGACTGCTCTATTAGAGTATCTCGATCTCGCACTTGCTACACCAAGTTGGATTTCGTGTTATAACTCCGTGGCTTTAAGTCTGATTTTTCTACACCATTGAAGAGCCTTTCTAAGATGATAACTCCATCTGTACAGCGATTTTCAAAGCATTACCCCAAGTGGTTTATCTGGTAGGCGTGAAAAGCATAATAATAATAATAATAATAATAATAAAAATTAGCTAATCTCGATTGCGTAATTGTTACACACTGTTGATTTTTTCGCTGTATCTTCCTGGTTTTTAGCTCGATTTCTTTCAAACCACAAAAGGTTTGAGGTTCAATAGTTAACCTATTCACCCACCGATTTTCAGCTTCTTCCCATACGCGGTTTACCCTGTAGGCGTGACAACATATTGGTGTTATTTTTCGTGCATAATCGCTCATAACTCTTTGCCTGTTTATGGTATTCCAGCCAAAGTTGGTACAGAGATGCGCCTTTATACCCCCCTTCTGTGTGCCAAACTTCAAGGCAATCGGATAACGCGTTCGCGTTTTATAGCAGTTTTTGTAAGTGTGCGAAAAGAGGAAGAAAAATAAGAAGAAAAAAAAACAACGAAGAAATTAAGCCAATTTTTGAAGTCGCGTATCTCAGGAATGCCTGAAGCGATTTCGCTCAAATTTGGAATGTGGAGTACTGAAGTTGGAGGGAATGTACACAGCAAAATTTGTCTTGTTTCATCAAGGCAGCACAGAGCTACGGAGGTGCGAAAATTGCGTTTTCTTTCTTCTGTCAATATACTCACGGGGTTGCGCGCCGGCTTCTTGGGCCGCACGACACACTACCGTGTCTCTTGATTTATTATTGTAAGCATCTGAACACAGAGTACATAATAGTATATGCCACACCTGTGGTGGAGAGAGATCAAAAGCACCGTGCTGTGTTATATAACTGTTAACTACAGGGATTTTTCTAGAAAATAAATTCAGAAGGGGCAATTCGAGCTTTTCAAAATTTGAGGGGGGGCAGAACTTAAGTCACCTAAAATTTACTTATCATAAAATTTATCATTCTTAAATCATCGAACTAGTTGAAGCATAGTTTGGGGCCCTTTGCCCCCCCTTAAAAAAAATCCCTGAACTAGATGCCAGACTCAATCATGAGACACATATGGATCCTGGAATGTATCCATGTAAGTTATGTATTATATAGGATGGGATTATGGGCCTGATGTTGGTGCTCTGTAAATAGATTCTCAACTGCCACCCGAGCCTGCAGGACATTACCCTTGTGCAATTGTCTGCCTGCATATATATTAGCAAGCGTGTCTGTCCTCTTATTGTTTCAGGCTTGAGTGCTTCCTGAAAAATAACACATCAATTAAATTTTCTCTGCATTTTTGGGATAACCCATCCCACTTCCTCTGAGACAAAAGTGCACCGTCCATGTCACATTAACTATTTTGTAGCTAATGGAAGAAGAGATAGAGGAGGAGGGTGGGAGGAAGGGAGGGAAGATAACAACAACTTGCTATCAAATGTGCTGGAATGTCAGACTTATAGACACTTGTTCAGAGTATGCGCCTATAATTATCAGAGTTGGGGTCGTTACACTAAAAATGTAACTAGTTACATATTACTCGTTATTTTTACGTGATATAGCGCGCTACAGTTACGTATATTACTTACCGAAAAAAAGTAACGAGTTACATATGGTATTACTCGCTACTCTGACTGAGGGCTGTATAACTAGTAATAATATTACATCATAGATATTATACTACGGGTACGTAGTATATACTATCTATGATTACATATTACATTTATTCGTTACAAACTATTTAATTAAGTCCAACCTTCTCAGGGGCGGATCCAGACTTTTAAAAAGGGGAGTTCCGCTTTGGAATTGCAACTTCGCCTATATAGCTGTAGGTTGAAGACCAAAAAAAAAAGGTCATCATTTACTGACAATAGCTGTCTCTCACCATAAATGCCCTCACCAACTATATTTCCTTATTTATAACTAGATACATAGCTTGCTACACTGCTCTTCAAAAGACTACTGTGACTGCTCTATTAGAGTATCTCGATTTGACTGCTCTATTAGAGTATCTCGAGTAAGAGAGGCTCTCTCAAAAGGGGGGTTCCATGGAACCCTTTGAACCCCCCCTGGATCCGCCCCTGCTTCTAAATACAAGCTACCAGCCTACAACTATAAGTTACACGAGCGAGACACGTGTTTCTCTCTACTAGCCATTACGTACAGTATGTTACCATTTAGGTTTTTATCGTAATTTCGCGTAATTTTGCTCTCACTCTCGCTCTTACTGTGTCCCTAGGATTAGTAACAGCACCCCTAGGGTTAGAAAATACCTTTAGGATTAGGAACAGCGCCCTTAGGATTAGGAACAGCGCCCTTGGGATTAGGAAAAGTGCCCTTAGGATTAGGAGGAAGCACTAGTAGGATAAGGACAACGTTTTAAAACATTATGTTAGGTTTAGGGTATGGGTTACTATATTGATTTACATTTGTGACATTTAAATATGGCAAAATAAGAATAGCTGTCAACTAGCACCGGTGGTACAGTGGTTAGGAACACTGCTCTTCAGGCTGGAGGTCTGTGGTTCAAGTGCCTGTCGTGACAAGTTTTTTTTTTGTTTTCTGTACCTTTTGGTGTCATATTTTTTCTAAGTTATAATGGTAACATACTGTACCTAACGGCTTTTGTGTTTCTCTGGTGTAATTCAGCCACAAATACATACTTTGTCATTGTATCTTGGCCTCAAGGGCACTCCTCATACACTATCATTCTTTGTCCATGCCTATAACGCTATCTCCAGTCTTGTCTGGATCCAAAATGCAATCAATCACGTGCCTGGATACAATGCGCATTAAAAGGAAGTAACGCGTTTCATTCGTTACAATTTCCGGATGTAATATCCGTTATATATTACTCACAACTTTGTCATGTAATGTGTTATATTACGTAATAACGCGTTACCCCCAACTCTGAATTAATTATTATTGGAAGGTTGGGTCAAACCTGTATGACTGGTCTGGGTATAGTGACAATCCAGGCAAGTTCGTCCTGCTAGTTATAACCCTGTTTAACCTGCTGTTAAACTTGATGGCAAACTGTGGTATATAATTGATCATGCTTTGTGACTACACTTACCATAATAGGTGCTCCACACATTCTGTGAAATCATTATCCAAAAGGTAAACAAGTCTCTAATGACAAGTGCCTAAATCAACCAATAATTAATAACACATGGAGTATCTCCAAGAATTTGATCATCTAAACATCTCTAACTATTATGACACAATTGAGATATCTGTCCTAGGCCATCATCAACCATCCACAGTCACGAATCTGCTGAATTTATTAACTTTTGTCCATCCTGTAGTGAAATCATCAAGGTCAGCCATCAAGAAACTTCTAGATACTGCTGCTTCTGCCAGTATGTTGGCATCCAGGAG